>NC_142895.1:5300000-5450000 GCF_054131105.1 Drosophila navojoa | reverse complement strand
CTTTCAGCTCGACGAGGAGGACTGCACGCCCGACGACGAGGAAATTCTCGACTATATATCGCTCTGGCAGGAGCAGTAGAAAAAAAAACTGCAAAAAAAAAAAAACAAACACATAAATTTCAAAACTTCAATTAATTCCTGCTGTTTTGCTATCTAGTCAAATATTTTGAGTTGAACCAAGTGCCTCAAATTGTAAATAGACTCAGTTCTTAGACCTAAGCCACAACAATTTTTTTTTTCGTCTTCAGTTAAGTTTATATTAAAAAATATATTATTTTAAAAAATATTAAACAATTTATGCGTATAAAATTATCTTAAATATTTTTTTTTTTCTTAGCTTAAGCACAATTTTTTTTTTTTTAGTTTAAGTTGAAAATATTTTAAGCAACGCGAGACCAGTTCATAAAATATAAGATACAATTTTTTTCTATTATTACTAATTATTAAATGTTAATTAGTTGTTGTAAATGAAATAAAAATAACAAATTCGTAAGCATAAAGGAAAACCTTTTTATTTTTAATCCATATATATAGGCACCATTCCAGACCTGCTCTATGGCTAACCGAAGCGAAGCTCTTAACCCTTTTCAGCTCGACACGCGCCTCATTATCAGCAGGAAAACATCATCAGGTAGCCAGGGATTAGGCCAAAGTAAAAGTAAAAGCCCCTAAAATGTGGCGCGTGGTTGAAAACGAAAAATACAAATTCAAATTAAACGTATAAAAAAAACTCAGACACTCTCTGCGAGGGGGAGAAAAAGCGCAGGTAGTATATCTTCCAGGTTCAGAGGCCATAAGAGCTGATAAGTAAAAAAAAAAATAAAAATAAATGACGCCCTTGACGCGTGCTCTTGAAACACTTGAGCGAGACGGCGTCTAAGACAGAGTTAGATATATGTATGTATATATAGAGCATGAGAGTTAGGGAGAGCGAGAGAGGGAGTGGGAGAAAGACAGTACGGAGAACTCTTATCGCCAGCAAATTCAAATAAATTCCACACAGATATGCTATTTCGATTGAAATTCGAGCATTTCGCAAAGCGGAAATAGGCGGCAGCCACTTCAAAGACTATATCATAACCATAATCAGATAAAATCAGTCAAAATATATGTACACACATACATATGTATGTAGTAGTGAAAAAAGGCAAACATTTTGAACATTTTCTGTATTTCAATCGAAATGATTTTGACTCAATGCTATTTCATATGCAAATTGAACTTTAGAAATACTTTGGGATATATACCCTAGCTATGGAGTTTGCCGAAATATATGTAACAGGCAGCAGGAAACGTGATAGAACTACAAAGAATACATCTATGAATCTATAAATATAATAGAAATCTATATATAATCTAAATATAGAAATGTGGTAATATCCTAGGGTCTATGATAATTGCTTTTATAAATCTTTGTATATAATATATATATATATATATATATATGTATATGTAGTTATATTTTTATATGTACGTATTCCTGATTAGTATCAACAGGAACTTTTCGGTGTTATACTCCTTCAAAATGTGGAATTTCTGAAGTCTTCATCTATCCGTCTGTCGCATAAAATATAAAGTCCATTAATCTCAATACGTGCAGCAAGAGAATTACCAACGTCAAATCCAGTCAACTGCATCAACTTTATGCGAAAAATATATATAATGCACTTCTTCAACTGAACAGGAGGCTAAGTCCTACTCGTAGATCAGTTCAGAAATAAGTCTCAAATGATATCAGTATATATTATCATAATAGAACTCAATTTCAACTTTTAGATTATCTCGAATGAAATGTAAATCTCATAGAATTAACATCCATGGTTTGAACTTGAAATATATTCGAGATCACTCTTGATTTTTGTTCCACTTTTCCAACTCTGCAAAGCGCATCCACTCTAGCTCATATTGAAAAACTATTTATTTAACATTTTCCCTGCTCTCAACGTTTTCAGTTTGCATTTCAATTCAAATCCTTTTTGATTTTCCATCTAGAGAGAGGAGAGAGAGAGTTGATTGTTCAAGCGATTGTTCGCTCCCACGCCCCGCACAATAAATCACTTTTGCATTACAAAAAAACACTCGCTCTTGGACTATATTTTGACACATTAAAGAGCAGCAGAACAATGGATAGATACTTTTATAAATAGAAACTGAAAGAAACAGTTTGTAAAAAAAAAACCTTTGTCACCCTTTGGATGCCCATTTCCCATAGAGCTGGCCCTCGCCTAGCCCTACTTTTCCACTTTTATGCCATTCTTTCAATGTCAACGCTGACACTTGACAACTCAATGCGATTGTCTTGGAGTTAGGGTATTTGGGGCTGCATTTGTATTAGAATAGTAGGCAAGGATTATTATTATATGATAGAGATACAGCGCCGGAAGAACTTTCACCTTTGTAGGAGCATAAGAAATGGGCATTTGATAAACAGCAACTGTCAGACGGCAGCTGTTCAGCTGCTCCTTAAATACATATGTATATTTGTACATACATATACACACACACACACGCATATATTTGTATTTTAAGTGCATTGAAGGAGTTGTTGTTTAATAGATTTTTTGGCGCGCCGCTTTCTTGGTCAACTTTGTGGCAAGACAAAACGCGCCGCCGTCGCATCAATCAGTCCAACAAATTTGTACAAATTATAGGCTAAGGCTCGAGCCAAGGCGCTGTCTCTCTGCTCCTCCCTCTCTCTGTCTGTCTTTCTCTCTAAGGATGCACATATTGATGGCGACTCTCAAGTTATGCGGGGGCTCAGCACTCGCTCGCATGTGGCCCATAATTCAGCTCTTTAAGAAGTTGTTACTTTAAACATTTATTTTTACACCTAAGGCGTGATGCGAACACCGCGATAGTCCCGAAAAAAAAAGAAAGGATTTAAAATAATAATAAAAACAACAAAAACACAGCAAACTGGGTATGGGCAGAGCTTGGTTGACTATTGAATGCTCTGTCGATCGAAGGAGTTTTCTGAACGAACTGAAGCTGATGCTGCTCAGAAAATGCCAGCAAAGAATGCTGGAAAAACTCAAGTAATATTACTGTGATTTGATTATGTATATATACATATATAAACTCAAGTAATATTAGTATAATTTCATTATATATATAAGAATTGATCCATATGAATCGAATGCTGGTTTTGAAGGGTTCTCTTAAAGGGCTCTAAAGGGCTCTAAAATGAACGAAAAGACTAGTTAAAGTCATTATTGACTTCCTTGAATTATATTATATTATTTGTGAGGTTTTCGGAGTTTGCATTCAGTTTTTATTTAGGCTATATATAATATATAGTTTAGCTTAGGTTAGCTTAGAGCTAATTCTCATCTTGTCCAGGATCCTTTAATACAAGCAAGTTTAGTTATATAAGAAATGTTCCATAGTATTAAATATTTTGTGTTTTCTAAAAATCTTAGATCTCAACATGATGCCCTAGGCAAAAAATGTATTTCCGTAGAACATTTCTTATATACATACTTATATATTGTAATATAGGTGTCACATAAAATAGATCATAAACAGAACTAGAGCAAAGACAGATATATGTACATACATATACACATGTATATTCATATACATATACCTACACATCCATAGCATATATATATAAACTCTTTTACCCATTACATCCTTCACAACAAACCCGAAATACTCTTCGCTCCACAAACCAAATCTCGAGTAGTGAAAATCCCCCACAAACTAAAAGTTAAAGCTGAACGCAATCAAAAAACTCCTTCGAAACACTGAGAGAGGAAGCAAAAGGAAGAAGATGGAAACGAGGTTTATTTGAATTTCAATAAGGCATTGGGCATTGGGCAATGGGCAATGGCAGCAGGGTGATGCACGGGGGTCCCAGTGTGGGCGTGGTGTCTCGAGTTCATTATCCTGTTATGTGCATAGGGCGGCATTTTTGGCTTTCATCTTTTGGCTCGCTGCGTTCAGCTCTTGTTTGGGGCACGCAACATTTGAAACGGGGCGTTATTAATTAGCGTTATGAATTATTGATGCGCTTCTCGCAACGGCAGGAAGAGAGGGGGGAGTGGGCAGGGGCATCTACAGCTGTACCCCCCAGGCAAGACTACGAATTTCGATAGTCCCAACTATTTGCACTTGCGACAAAGAGAGCGGCCTCGAATATATTTATATATCGTCTGATATCTTCATTCGGCTGCAGAAGGATGCATAAATCCCAAACTGAGTGCGCGTACATCATGCCGTAGATCCCCAGGCCGGGGCCAGCTCAACTGTTGCTGCTGATGCAGCAAAATATGTTCCAATTAGCGAAACTCAAATGCTTGGACAGCTACAGATACCACAAGGCACAGCAAGAGAGGCGAGAGAGGCAAGAGTTGTCAAGACAACATCGCAAGGATGATGGCCGTTGGGCAGGTGCTGCGGGGTAGCGGGCTTAGTCCCGGGCAAAAGTTATTCGACTTGTCATATTAGGTTGTGATAAATGTAGTTACATACTCAATGTGATAACTTTGCTCGCCGTTTGCTGCCGCCGGCGCTTAGGTAGAGCCACATGCGAGTCGGCCCTAACGCCAAGTGCCAACTCCCAGCCTCATCATCATGATGATGATCTTCTTTGCCTTCTTTTCCCAGATTTTGGAATCATTCAAAATGCTTTTACAACACTCGGGAAATTCCGAGAGCTGCATTTTTTTCTGCCACGTCTCTTTGTACTTTTATGACTTTAACGACCTTCGCCTTTGACCCTGACTTTACAATTGAGACTCAAATACATCGTGTAGAAAATCCCGAATCCAGATCCAGCTCGCTGATCTACCTGTCGAAGCTGACCTGTTTAGGCTGCTTAAGATTCCACCTGCCCAGAGGGCGGCTGAGCTGGTCAAAGCAAAGGATTAAAGCTCTACCTGTGCTCATTAGCAGGCCTATTCGCACATAATCTGGACAATTGGCACGAGTCCCTCAAACGTTTTGTTGAGGATTGGGAAATCAATAACATGTCGAGCACATAGAGATGATGAAATTCCAGTACCTACTACATATACTAAGTATGCTAGTTATATTACATATACTCTATATACTAGATTTATGTATTGGGGTACATCATATTATTTCCTGAGACTTCCTTAATCGCTGCTTCGACCACCCGTGCTGCCTTGCCTTAATTAAAGACCTGAGTGTGTTTATTTTATGGATTATTATTGCAACGGCCAGAGTCAAGTAGACTTTAATCTCAAATATCAACAACAACAGCTTCGCCTAGTGCTACTGGGCGTCTCCACTTTCGCACTGCAATAACAAATTGTCAATTTCTCACTTCCAATTTCCAATTCCCAATTTCTCTAATATATTGTTTTCGCTCTTGAGCATATTTTGGCCCTCTAATTGCCCAGCACTTGAGAGATTTTTACTATGAACCATGACAACGGGAACAAAACATCAACAACATTTGCCAACACGTGCCCCAGTGCCCGTTACCAGAGACGCAAGAGCTGGCACGTAGCACAGGGGAATATATAAAAATATATATATAAGACAGACTCTATACACACACACATATATGTATATGTATATAAATGCATGTCTGTGTTGTTGTTCCTGTTTTTTTGCCAGAGATCTCGCATTGAAATTCCATAACACGTACTGCGAACGTCTGAGATGTTCTTTGATGGATTATATGGATTTTGCTCATAAAGTTGAAGTAAGGCAAAAATTAATATCGCAAAAGCGGCAAATAGTTTTTGAAGTAGACAGCGAATAAAATGCATATCATTAAATGGGGTATACCAAGCTGGAAGAGTGTGTATGTGACAGACAAATGGCATATAGTTTTAGATAGATAATTTATATGAATATGGACTTTCAAATGAATCTGGGCTCATTGAGCGATTATCCGATTGTAGTATATTATGGATATGGTGGGAGTTATATCAAGACTTAGACTGCATAAATATTTATCATATTTATTCTAGTATTACATATGTATAGTATAGTATTCTTTATGACTAACTCTATGTGCTATCAAGAAGTTCCTTCCTTTTAAACTGTATAGTTAGTAACTAACGTAGTATGAGAAGAAGAGTTACGTCAGACTAAAATATGTTTTCAGCGTGTAACACTCAACAGCTTTATTCGAATGCAACATGTATTGAAATATACAGCCTAATTGAACTGAGGAACTGTAAGACCTGTCAAGAAAATATTTGTTTTAAATACATTTCTGTAGTGAACTCTATATATTTTTAATTTGTATACAAAATAGTATAGTAAATATATATATTTTCAAACCATGTGAACTCAGGAACTATGAAAGTTAGCTTGAAAAAATTTTATATTTAGCTCCTACTAAGTTTTTCAATACTTCAAGTGTATTACATATTTATAAAATTTGTTTGGGTTTCTTGTTATGAACTGGTTTGCCTATGTGAACTCGGTCACTACTGAAGCTATTTATAGATTTGGCATATTGCTGGTTCATACTATGCATATATTACATATATTACTATTAGTAACTATAATGAATATGCTATTGACTGAGACCTACTTAGGAATCTAAATATAATACGAAAAAATACTACGTAATTGATCTATAATTATATCTGTATTATTTTTATCTACATGAGATAATATGTATATACATATATCATCCTCTAGATGCTACAATATCTATCTATAATATAGCTCTCTCTAAATATATAGTTTTAATAGATATATGTATATATTTCTGGACCCTAACTTGTCTACAGAGTAGCTGCACTTCGAGCATATGCAACTAGAATTCATATTTTTGCTAGTCTTCAGTGTTTCGTATTTGTGTCTAGACTGCGATTCTCATCTCATTCATATCTCTCTCTCTCTCTCTCTCTCTTCTCTCTCTCTCTCTCTCTCTCCTCTCTCTGTCTCTTGCTCTCTCCTGTCAGCTTCTCTCGCTTCTTTGTCTGTGCTGGATGTCATCAATCTGCGGTGGCGGTTGACGCTTTGCAGCGAGTTTGTCAAACACTCGGCAAAAATTTCACACAGGGCAAGGGCAGCGGGGAAGCTGCGCTGCGTTGCGCTGGGGGGCGGAGGGGTAACGCGTGTATTTGCATAAAAATCACCAAGACGCATCTGCAATGCGTTTTATTGTTGGTGATTTTATTTTTGTTATTTTTTGGAGCTGGCCAAGTGAGCGCCCAAAGGGGCCAAAATGGGCGGACAGAGCTGAACTGATCGATCGATTGTTGTTGTTGTTGCTTGCTTGCTCAGTCTGCGGCTTGGCCAAGTTGTTCGAGCCGTTGCCCGTTGCCCGTTGCCCCATAAATCATGCGCTGTAATTACCCGTTGGCGCAGGATGCAACGCATAAGCCACGCGCAGCACCAGTTCAAGAGTTTATCGCGTAATCCTTTTAACTGCTGCCCTCTCTCTCTCTCTCTCTCTCTCTCTCTCTCTACCACAGCTGCCCCTCAGAGCGCACACAAGTAAACACACAAGCGAAGAAGAGTAAAAAAGGATTGCGCCACGCAATGATCAAACATTTAAGCAGAATCCCTTTGAAGTGCGCCCACACAATAAATATATATACATACATATATACATACATATATGGTTGTATGTCTGTCCTATGTCCATATTTGTTTTGATATGCATGCAAGTGCCACAACTCATCTCACTTATGTATATCTCGCACTATAATGTGACTCTACCCATATAAAGATGTCCTTTATCCTTTGGCCCTCATATTGCATTGTGATTGTATCCTTTCATCGTGGTCAAACACTTGAGCGCCGCAAATATTATGAAATGCAACCTCATATCATGCATCAAGGCACCGACCGGCACTCACACAAATCCATCGCCATAGATGCAATATAGATGCACCGTCTCTTGGACAGTTCTCGGAATACGTCTATTGACCTCTTCTCTAACTGATTCTTTACGCACTTGAAGTGCCTTGCCTAGACCGCGCCTTGCCTAGCCTTGCCTTGCCTTCTGCCAAGCTGGGCAATCAGCGCAACGCAACCGCAAAACCTCAGCGATAAACTGTCAAATGAAATCAAGTCGCTGCACTACCTCTGTCAGCATTCTGGTTGGGGTCTCTTGGCTAGGTCTCTCAGTCTGTCTATTTATTGATGCTTAGCTAAATATGGATTAGACTACATAGCTACTTTTTTTACTTCGTAGAAATATTTTTGTAAAAAGAAAACTTTCTAGGAGCTAGAACTTTCTGTTAGATCATATAGTATCTAAAATTTTAGTATCTATAAATGACTTTTAGTTAAGAGCACGAAGAAATACCTCTTAATTGATCTATAATTATATTTGTATTGTTTTCATCTACATGAGATAATATGTGGTACTCCTTCTGAAACATATGCCTATACATATATCATCCTCCAGTTGCTACAATATCTATCTGTAATATAGCTCTATATTAAATTTTTCTATACATATTTTTATTTTGTATCTATAAATCCATTTTCATCAACATCTATATGTACATAAAATGTCATCTTTGTATCTGTATATATTCATTTATTTAGTTCCTTAACTATTTCTCTATCTATTTACCCACTGCAAAGATAACAGAGTTATATATGTGGATATGTTTATATATGTATATGTGTATATGTATGCATAGTCGATTTACTTATCGAAAAAAAATCTATCATCTTTTGATCTATCCATCAGATGACTCATATATATGTTATCTATCTACATATCTATCAAATTATATATCTTTCCTAATCTTTTTATACTCATTTTTATCATCTACTATATATATATCTATCTCATGATATATCATCATATATATGGTTCCATCTATTTGTCATCTCTCAATATTTCTATACATCAACATATCGATATCTATAATATATAGATACATCTATTCATATATCAATACATCTATAGTCACATACTTATATATTTTTCTACTTCTCTTTTGATCTTTCAATTCATATCATAGTATTCACGTAGCTCTACCTCATACATTCATCTATTACTCTATCTATTCAGTTCGTTACCCTATCCACAACAACTCTTTTACTTCTCTTTGCAGTGTATACAATGTAGACTTGTTATTTTATAGCACTGGCATTATTTTATTCCTGTTTTAATTTTTCCACTTCCCATACGGGTTTGACCAAAAATAAAAATAAAGAAAAAACTCTCCAGCAAAAACGAAAAAAAAAAAAAAAAAACGTGAAAGAAGATGTTGATGATGATGCCTGGGCTCGAGTGCTGTCAGGTTTTGTCAATTATCAGGTGCAGCAGTTGCTGCAGCAGCAGCCGCAGTCCTCCAAGCTCCACTGCACAGAGCTGGCAGCTTGAAGCGTGCGAAATTTTCATTCATAAATGTTGCATTCAACTTGTTGCAGTTGCTGCACTGTATCTCTCGCTCCCTTCCTCCCTCTCACTCGCTCACTCTCTCGCTCTCTCTCGCTCTCGTTCTCTCCTTCTGTATGTGGAGCTAAACGGGGCAACACTGAGTGCATTCAAATGAGTTTCGAATGAGTCTTTCATGAGTCTTGGATGAGACTTAGATGAGCCTCTGCACTGTGCCAATGCCTTGTGGCGCCATGCAGCGCAACTGATGCAACTGCAACTGCAACTGCCACTGCCACTGTTATTCATGCTCAACTGTAGCCAAATTAATTTCACATTTTGCATTTGTTTTGTGTCAATATTTGGACTAGCCATGAAATTTAATGACCACATCGAAATTCCTTTGCAACTGAATTGCATTTAGTTCTGGTCGCAAGGTCAAGTTTTGTCCCCGAGTTGACATCTGCAGCCATCTGGCCGAGAAAATCTCTCTTTCTTTACTACTTTTTTTCTTTTTGCTTGGCTCTAGCTGGCCAGCTGTTTGACTACTGCACTCGCATTCGTTGCACAGTAGCCCGACCACCGCGTGCTGCTACCGACTCGACTCGCTCGTCTCCTATTGCCCTATGTGCCGTGCCGAATTTGTAGGGTAATCGATGCCAATGCCAAATGGCATGTGCCTCCGTGCAGCTCATCTTACGCATTGTCTCCTTGCAAATGCACTTGCGAAAAAAAGCGAGGAGAAAACCCAGACATATAAATGGGAAATCCAACATTAAAAACATGTTTATACATATATATATTATACTTAGAAAACCTGAGATCATTAGAAATCTTACAAGTAGCAACGCAGGCTCTCGCATTTATAAGAGTACATACCTATCGAACTTCTATATACCAAAATGTTTGGTATTTAGTTATATATCGAGCCTGAAAAATATGAAGATAATAAAATTAGGAAATTATCTCAGTTATCTATCTATCAAGCACAGCTATACAGCTGCTCAAGTTTTCTGTAGCTCAAATAGTTCAAAAGTTAGAAAGGAAAACAAATGTTTCATATAGATAAAAGTGATATTGAAACAAGTAATAATGTGACAATCGGGCGTTATCGGGTGCAGAATACGCGATGCGAGTTGACATGATCCATATTTAATATATGTAATTTAGCTTAAGTTAATAGTGAATGAACAGATTTTAGCTCTAAAACTGTAAGATATATAATTTTGGCGGATTTATCACACCGTAATATCTTATTGATTTTAGACTGTCAGCCCATGTATATATTCCAAACTTCAGCTCTCTAGCACTGACAATGAAATCAAATATATCCAGTCGATGCTCGATAATTTGTATCCCGCTAAATCAAAAATCGCGATATATCGAAAAAAAAAATTCGATCCCCTTGAAAAGACTAGTTCTCCATAAATCTCGATAACTTGAATGTCTGTGTAAATCGAATCATAAATCCAGTTAAAGTGGACAACAAACAAGTAAACCAAAAACTCATCAATTTTTGGCTATTTTCTATTCAGCTATTTCTCATAGAGAATATCGCTAAGTGTATCATACTTTTGCACTTGTCCTATCGAATTTCCATTAGCGAAAACTGCTGCCCGACCCTCGCTGTTAATATTTGCGTGATATAATGTTTAATCTCACTGTTGTTGTTGTTGTTGGATTGGAATTTTAGCTGCATTGTTGCTGGCCCATAGCCATGATGCGAGTTAATTGAAATCCAGCACCGAAATCAATTGGCCACCCAAAAACCAAATTGCTGGCATAATTTTGATTTGAATTTAATGACTTTATTTACCAACGATGCAGAGCGAAGAAGATGAACGACGAAGATGAATCTCTTCCATGATGGCGCATCGATGAGTTGTGGATTTCTGCAGCTGTTCCAGGAGCTGGACATTGGGTGCGTGTCTTGGCTGCGGCGCAGCAACAATTGAAAATTTTGCCTGTTTTTCGAAAATTGCATTTTAATCAAGTCTAATTAAAATGAGTTTAGCGCATTTCCTGTGAGGTCTGCCAGATCAGAGGGATCATTTAAGGCTGTCTGTCTTCTTGGCTTGTTCGGTACGAGATCTTAATAAGATTTTAACTAGCCAGTTCCGTCGCACAGCATTGGCAAATCGTGAGAGTTGAAATAAAGCTATCAACACTTGGCCAGAATTGACCCGCAATCGCCAACGCATATTGGCCAGCTCTCGCCATCTCTCTCTTCCCCTCTCTCTCCCTCTCTCTCTCTGTCTCTGTTTCTCGTCACGCGTGTCCAGTCAATCAACAATCGCGCGCGGGCATTCAAAATAGCAGCCATGCACGCAAATTGCGGCCACAGTGAAAGTTTAACACGCGTCAAGCAGATGTCTGCCGAACAGAAAGAGATGAAGGGGCTTGAGGTAGAGAGAGAAAGAGAGAGAGAGAGAGGAGAGGAAAACAAGAGGCACCCAGCAGCACGGCTTTTATAAAAAGTTACTTAAGCCGATGCTTAACAACTTCCTGCACTTCCGCTGCAATATATCTTGAGATCTTGCCGCAAGAAATATACAGGGAAGAAAAAGATTTCTGCCTGAGACTGAAATATGATTATATGAATTATATGAATTTATATAATATATAATATATAATTATGGTATATACATATATAGAGCTTTCTGCCTATGCGAATTAGATCAAGTGTAGTACTCAGTTCAAGTGTTCTCTCTAGGACTTACTCAGCTTAGCTCTCTAGCAACGAAATATCGTCCAGGCAGTCTTTGAACTAAGCATGTCAACAGGACTATCAACTGAGATCGATAGTCTGATGAGATCGATAGTTAGATGAGATCTATATAATGATTTGGCCAGCTTAGTGCCCAATTCCAGATTCGACGAAAAACCTATAGAAACTTCGACAAAAGCAGCTATTGAGCTAAGCAAAGCTCTTAAACTATTTACAGAGGCGTGCCACCATATTCCACTGAGCTAAACAGAGAACTTCATGTGAAAAATGATGATATTTTGAATTTAATAAAAATTATAAGTAAAGTATAAAATTTGATTAAATTTGTTTATTTTTATGAACAATTAAAAGCTGGTAATTGTTTTATAATTTAAAATATATAATTTATAATGTTTTATAATTTTTTTTCTGCTAAAAAGATTTTTCCTAATTAATAGCTATTTCAAATTTCTTTCAAATTATTGCGTCTATCACTCAATATCGTTGGCCTGTGGCACTACGATATTTCGGAGCCCAACTCTATCTCATGTATATTTTGCACTCTGCCTTATCTAAATCCCATTTTTAGCTTTCCAAAATGCACTTAAAGCAGGGCCCAAATTGGATAATTCTTAGATCATGAGATCATTAGAACGCTTAAATGACAATTTAAAGAGCTAAGCGACACGTTCCAGCACTTTGCTAACCGCTGATCTATCACGCGGAGGAACCGAGAGAGGGCGAGTGGAGTGGAGATGGCGGGTCATAAAGATCATAGTTGCGATAGAGTCTGGTGTAAATTTCCACAAAATGCGATGACCAAACACAAAAGGCACAACGCCAACAATGAAATATGAAAATTATTAAAACTACACCGCAGGATAACGATGCCTCCTGCCAGATACCAGAGAGATAGGCAACACGAAATGAAACGCGAAAGGAAAAACTAAATGGAGAAATAATAATAAAGAATAAAACACTAGTAAAAAAAAAAAAACTATATTTTCTGTTTTCTCTGTGTTCTCTTGAAGGAAATTAATGCGCTATTAACGACCGCAGGATCCTGGGGGTAAGGCATCGAGCCAACCCTCAGGATCTCTCCGAGGAGCGCGCACACAAAATGCTTTGTCATTCGGCTTAGGTAAAAGTAGCTAGCCGAACATGAAGTTGTTAGAAGTCCGAGTGCTATTTGTGCCGCGGCGCGTTAAGTAAGTCATAAATTTCATTGACTTTATCCAGCGCAAGCAATCAAATATATATAAGATATATATATGTATTTCATATTTAATTCTATTGTTCGATTTTAAGCCTTTCTCGAGTAAGGAAAAATCATGCGGGGCATATTACTTACACATTTCAACTGCCCCAACTCTTGCTCAATTTCATTTGCAATTGTCAGATTCTTCTCTACTTCTTCTGCTTCTCATTTTTTCGATGGAATTATGTGACATAAATCGTGTTGACTTAGACAACCCAATCGATACTTATCAGTGGAGTAGTTTTGGAGTACATTAGTTGAACTTTGTACTTGTGTTGTGTGGTCTTATGTGGGTGTCCTGACCGTGAATTGTCCTGCATGAGGTCTTATAGCCTAAGACGCTTATGATCTTACAACTCAATTGTCAGCTGTGCAGGGGCGAGGTAACTGCTGCTGCAGCTACTTAGGGCCGCTCTTTAGCTGGCAATTGAACTGAAGTTGGAGCAGAATATAATCGATAGTAAGAGTCTTTTACTGACTAGGCTCTTAACTCTTAAATGATTGAGATTTATAGAGTCATCAGGCTTAAAGGACAGATTTTCTGCTTATGGTATATTTGAAGAGACAGTTTGTAGGACATGCCTCCCTTATCGACTTTAAGCATTTATCTTCAAAGGGACTAAGCTCATATTACTTTTGTTAAGTATACTATTCAGATAGAGTAATTCAATTGAAATAGCTTCACTGAGCATTAGAGTACAAGCACATATCATATAGTACTTTATCATATAGTACTTTATCATATAGTACTTTTCCAATGTAAGACTCTTAGGTTATATCCTAAGCCTATTCAATGGTTGATTTCGAGCTAGAACGACTATGCAATAGACAGAAAGAAGCGTTTCATGTCGCCAAAAGATCGCCAGCTTATGAGTAGATAGAACTGTAATACGAGACAATCTAGTCCTGTCCGTCAGTTAACCAATCTATCCGTGCGTCTGTTCAATTATCCGCCCGCGTATAGTTCCTTAGTCTATTTACCAGTACGTCCGTTTATCCGTTCGTGCGTGCGTCCGCTCATCCTCTATTCAGTTCATCCGCCTATCTCTGGTTCCGTCTGTCCATCCGTATAAGCTCAACGATCTCTGGAACCACAAAAGCTAAAGGCTTGATATTTGATACATGTATTAAGCTATAACATACAGTACGAGTTAACCAAATTTGCACTCATTACATCCATAAATAAGCGCATGAATTCAGTTGTTAATCTTTAACTCTCTAATAAAAAGATACCCAAAATCTGATTATGGTTTATGGTTTGATTATAGAGCTCAGTTACTCACAAAAAAAGTCTTTTGATTAATATAAATTTTAAAATTCTTTAAAGAGTTTTCGTTTAAGATTTCTTATATTCTTCCCTTTTGATAACTCTTTAAGGAATTATAAAACTATATCTATTAAAAGACTTGCTCTCTGAATAACTCAATTGCTAATCAAAGTTCCTTAATGAAATTTCTAACACTATTCTACAAATACTTATTAATAATAATATATAATATTTACTATTGCTTAAGCTTAACTAACATTAGTCCTACGGTGCTAAGAAAGACCTAAGATGTTCCCGCCTATTTAACTATGTATCTTAAGCAACTACACTTTAACTAAGTACCCTCAACCAATGCGAAATGAGCTCGATTTCAGTTTGAAGTCAGTTGGCTTTGAGCTCGATTCAAACATCGCGCAGAGCGTCCATTGCGTCCATGCCTGGAGGACGGCTGCCCGGTCAGTCAGATCAGGTAATATGGCTCAACACCAATTTAGACACTTCATGCATCTTGTTAGCCCCGCTGCACAGCCGTAATGTGATATGCTGCCCAAAGGGCAAAGCCCAGTCGAGAGGATGGAGCCGAGTCCATGAAGGAAGTGCTAAGGGAGCTGCAAAACAAAAGGCTGTTAAGCGTATTGATTTCAATATTAATCGGCTGCACATTGGCGTATATCACCAGCCAAAAGATGCAGCTCAAGATACAGATGCAGCTACGGCTACAACAACAGCTACAACAACAGCTACAGATACGGATACAGTCTAAAGACTTTTTGCTCTGTGTGTAATGGTCCTTGCTGCGCTTTGTCTTATAATTGGATTTAGATTAATTGCATCTGCTTCGCATCGACAGAGAATGAAACGAAGAAAAAAAAAAGCAACGCGCATGAAAAATTACATCAAAAAAAGGCAAACAGAAACAGATAGCAGAAAAAAAAAAATGAAAGAAAAAACAAAATAAAAATAAATTTCGCTTTGTTTTCTAAAGAAAATTGAAATTGTAACAGTGAGCCGCACAGTGGGCTATACATATACCACAATTTGTGTTATATATTTTTCAGCGGAATTCGATATTTGTGCGCTGGCGTGTGCTACTCGTCTTCCACCCGCTGCGCCTGTCGCTCCATCACCACGAACCGCAAATTCATTAACTTTGTTTGTTTTCCACCAAAGCAACGCAAATCCCTGGAGCTATCTTTATTTATTTATTTTCGTTTGGTTCCTTGGTTTTCTCTCATTTATTTTGCATAATTTTGCGGGTCCAAAGCCATGGGGGCACCTATCATTAATTAGGCACAGATCAATCTGAAGTGAATAGATTTTCACTAGCTCTCACTCGTGCTGCCCTCTCTCCAACTCTCTCTCTTTCTCGCTCTCTCTCTCTGTCTGTGCTCTGCGGCACTTGAGCTGTCATGTTACTTTTAATGATAATTGCTGCCTCACAACTCATTTCTCACTGTGATAAATATGCTTCGCGCTTCAGCCAAGATCAACCAAACAGCAACAGCAACAAGCAGATCTTGATCATAATCATGATCACAATCGCGTTGACATTCATGTCGTCCAACTGGCTTCCTCTCTCATTTGTCTGCACACCAAAAGACTGTCAACACGCATGAGCTTTAAGCACTCCAGCAAGGTATGCCAATGCACTGCTCCAGATATATATACCCTATATACTCCCTATATATGTCGCCTATATACCACATACTGTACAGCTCATACATGACCTAGCCCATAAAAGAAATCTCTCTCCCTCTATATACATATACATATATGTATATATGTCACATACATGTGGATCGTCACGTTTGTCAGTTCCCCAAAAAGATCTCGCCCAGCTTTATGTCCAGCCAGTCTCGCTGCACTGAAGCTGCCACAATTTGTCTTTATGGCAAAGGCCCAAAGCGCTCACAGCATCAACTCTGTGGCCATCTCCATCCTGCCTTGCAGCCAGCCAGCCATAAAGCATTTAAACATTTTGCGACTTGTTAGCAATTAATTAAATAGATCGCCGCAGCCAGCAGCCAGCGCAGCAGCCTGTGGCAAGCACTTGAGCTGCGTCTAAAGACGCATCTTGTCATTACTCTTCGGTCAGGGCACTCACAAAATGTCCCCATCGATACATGAGGGGGCAGAGCAGACACAAAACACCTCCTTGATGCTGCCCAGGCTTAATTACCGCAACACCGCATTCAATTTTTATGGAGGACACACGCCCCATACGGCGGCATTTGCATGCCAAACGTAACGATCTGGCAACGCTTCAGGAGCTTCGGCAGCCGCTGCCGCTGCTTCTTCTTCTTGAGCGCGCTTCAAACGTGACCGCTGAATAAAGTTTTTGTTCAATACTTTTGAATACGCTGCATGGAGGTATTCAACTTTTTTCATCGATTCTGAAAGTTGTTCGAGTGCTTATAAAATTTTATAAAAATTCTTTAATAGGAAACTAAGCTCTGTTCTTCTTAGATATCCTCATAAAACGTTTTTGAGATTGTAGCTATAAGAAAGGCTAAAAGAAAGAATCTTAGACAATCTTTTGGAGAACCTAATCCCCTTGGTAGATCGTCTTATGGAAGAGCTTTAACAACAAAATATGCTGAGGAATAGAAATCATGGATTGTATTCTTTAAAAGGTTCTCTCCAGGGTATGATCTTTGATGATAATTGATTGGGAAAGGAAACCATGAGAAGCCGAGGGAATTATCTTTAAGGATTCATTATTAGAGAGGATCCTTAGGAAAACATTTAATTTTATAAATTTACTAAGGATAGATAGATAGATAAGGATAAATTGTTTTAGCAAAGTAACTTTGAGTACACCTCCAAATGATGATTGGATAGCTCCTTGGCAATGAATTCTTTAAAGATTATGAAGGATACGAAAAGTAATGCCTTAAGCATAAGCTTTTGGATAGAACGGTGGAAAATATACTTCAAGTATAAACAATTTGTTGGTATCTATTTGATATTTTGTATCTTACTTTCAAGGTAGTAAGCTCTCAACGGAATCATAGTCCTCATAGTACAGTCTCTAGCATAAATCCCTCAGCAGATGAAACTAAAATATGGCAAATGCATGAGTGTATTTCAAGTTCGGCTTGCAGTTGCTAAGTTCCTGATCTCTCGCTCACTCTCTCTCTCTCTCTCTCTCTCTCTCATTCAACTCCCTTTGCCTTTGAAAGAACGGAGAGAGAATGGGGGGGGGGGGGGGGGGGGGCACACGTACCTCTAGCTATCGTAACTCGGCTCTGGGCAGCGCTGTCTCTGGCAGTTTGAAAATTTATTTCGCTGTTTTTGCAATTTAAGGTAATTATTATGTACCTTTGGGGTAATTTTAACACCTCGGACACCATCGACAAATATCATCTTCGTTCTGTGGTGTGGGGAGCCGCTGCTTACCGCATCGATGCCGTACTACAGAAGTAACGCGCCGCTTCTCATATCAACCAGCCGAAATCACAACAACAACAACAACAACAGCAGCAGCAGCAGCCGCAGCAACAACGACAAACGTTTCTTAGAAGCGCAAAGCTTTCAACACCTTCGATGCGTGCCCAGGAACAGGCTTCAGGCCCGGCCTCCCTCACCTGAACCCCTCCCCCCAGTGGCTGGACTTGTTGTTGCTGGCTTGGCTACCTGTGCCCAGTTATTTTTCACACCTCGACAACATTTTTTAAAGCTGCGATTTTGCCGCTGTTGTTGTTGTAGTTGTTGCTGTTGTTACTGCTGCTGTTGCTGTTTTTTTTTTTTTTCGCACTTGGCGGCGTATTCGGTTACTGCAACGGCAGCGCGTAGAGGCAGCTCAAACATCGCCGCCACCGCCGCCGCCGCCGTAGCGTTTTTAATAACTGCTGCGGCACTGTTATCTCACTCAACTCATCAGCAGCGCTCATGGGAGCACTTCAGGCCGGATAACTCTCTTTGACTTTTTTTCCGTAGTTTTTTCGTTTGTCTCTTTTTTTTTTTTTTTGTTTAAGCTAAGCCTGGCATATCCTGTGCCCTCGCAATTATCGCACGACGAGTGGCGTGCGTGTAAATTACCGTTATTAGGTGTGATCGTGCGAATCGCAAATCCAATGCTCCCCAGTTCAGCGAGCACACACACACACACATACATACACTCCTGCGCACAGTATCCAAATCCCTTTTAAGGCAAATCTCTCGCCACACGCTCAAAACTTCTTCCTTTTCCTCTTTCTCTTCGTCTTAATTTTTGTTTTTTTTTTCACTTTTACATCGCACTACACTAACAATTTCCGCTTGATGTTTCTTTCATTTGATTCCGACTCAATAACAGCCATAAAAACTCAAATTAATGTGTTGACAATCGACACGAAGACGAAGAGGCAGAAGGGCAAAAAAAAAATAACAGAAAACGCTGAGCATAAGATTTGCGATAAGCCAGAAACACCCTTAACACCCTACATATGGTTAGAAAGTCGTGCTGAACTGGTAGCTACCCTGTAGTTGATTAGTTATCGATAGTATGTATATCGATCAAATGATCGATATTGACAAATTCCATTCAGTAAGCTTATATTATCGCAAAGATCTGCATTTTTATAGCTATAGTTATATTCTATATGCAGAAAAGAAATTATTTTCAATCAGCTTAATCGATAAACAATTATATGACAAAAGTATGGTATCTCTGTCCTTTCTAGATCTCGAGAAGTGCTGAAAATATCAAAATGATGTTACGAATATATATTTAGTAAGTATAGGATATAAGAATATATCTTATCTAAATGTATGTGGAGTATCTATGGTATATATGTATGCATACATCATGCCTCTAGGGGCTAGATCTAATAGGGTAAGGCCTTTTATATATGTATGTATGTATATACATATATAGAAGATACTACTTATAAAATACATCCTATATCCCATCCATTCCATACTCCTACCATCTTTCCATACGCATTATTTGTCGCAGTCTATAATACCCACTCAATACCTGTTTGAATGGGTATCCAAGGGGCGACAGATTTCACGCTCATGATATCGTTATCATGCGAATTGACCAACATCGAAACCGAAACTGAAACCAAGATCAGAGAACAAAATCATGTCAAACTGTAAATGTCTGTAAATATGCTGACCTACTCCATCACGTCTTGCACTTGTTCGATGCGTACGTGCTGCCAGCGGTTTCTTAGAGTTGGGCTCCGTCCGTGGCTGCTGTACGGAATCTCAATTAGCCTTAATGAACTGAACTGTCACATAAAGTGCGTAATTAATTGTCATATCGATATCGTTAGATAGCTACGATAGCTCGCCAGAGCGCCTACAGAAGCGAAAGTGTTGACACATAACGTGTGCTTCCGTTCTACGTGCAGTAAGTAAAAGTGACTCGGAACAGATGTAAAGGCGCTTGCCAGAGTTCTCAGAAGGCAAGAGGGAAAATACGAATGAAAGGCAGCTGTAAAAATCGAAGTTAAACAAGGCTGTCGATAACAAATCAATCAAGTTAAGTACATATTCTAAAAGCAAAATATGTAATATTAAACTAATATTTTGATATATATCATACAAATTAAATGCCTAAAAATTAGAGAAAAAAATCTGTATATATTTTATATAAAAAATATTAAAGTTCGAATTGAAGAAAAAAGGAATCACCTAGGATAGATTATCAGTACCAGAATGAGGACTGTGAAATGAAGAAAACTAATACATCTTTTGATCTAGAATCTAGAAACTACTCAAACATACATGATACAATCTGGAATACCCGAAAAAAAAAATATACAAAAATTAAACTAATATTTTGGTTTATATCATAAAAATTAAATACCTAAGACTTGAATTAAAAAATATTGAAGTTTAAATGGAAAATTTTAGGAATGAACTAGGACTTGATGCTGAGATTGAGGACTGTGAAATGAAGAAAAATAATACAATTTTAACATATTTTGATTTAGAATCTTGAAATTTCTTAAAATATAATGTAACTTAAAGGAGCTGCTCTTCATATATGCATAAGTATGTATATGTCCTTGAATTATATTAAAAGTATGGCGAAAATCTTTTCTTATACCTTCTATATCCCTATCCTCATACTTCCCTTAAGCTTTATTTAAACAAAAATAATTCACTTACTCAAATTTCTCTTACCTTCTCATAGCCCTTCCACACATTTCTCCCAACCAGCCACCAATTGGATTTACAACATTCCAATTGCTGGCCAAATCAAACGCTAGAGGGCGCTGCAGCAAATACCAGCGACTCCCATTACATCCAATTGGAATGCAACCGAAATGGGAATGTGTCATAGATGCCGCCAGCTGGCAGTCGAAATGGATCAGCCTGACAACCCTGGCAATTGATCCTGTTGACTCCTGGCATACCTAAAGGAACCCGAGAGCTACCTGTTCTCGTTCACACAACCCTTAGGCATTACATGCACTTTAATTAATCAAAAAAGAACATAAATGATGTAATCGAAATGCAGAAGCTAATTAAAATGCTACCAAAACATCAGTTTTTGTGGGTGTGTTGTGGAAAATGGAAAATAAAAGAGTTGAAAATGGATTTTCATATACAATTTTGGGAGAGAATGCTATGCTCGCTGGGCGTGTAGGCGATGACGCAAAGCATTTGCCTCTGCAGTATATTAGAAATGCATTAATGGAGAACAAAACAGCAGCACGAAGAAGAAGAAACAAAATCGAATCGATGGCAGCTTTTAAAAAACGATTAAACAAACCGCGCAGAGCGAACGCTGAAGCGGCCGAGACCCGCTGAACCTGAAAAAAAAAACCCTTGAAACAAATTGCATTCGTTGAGGCAGCTGCCTGCTTAAGGTTAATCAACGTTGTTATTCACATTTATGCATTTATTGGGGGGGCGCAATCTTGTTACCCCTGCGAGTGCGGTTGCAACAACTGTAACGGTATTTGAAAATCAACCTAAACTGACGAAGCTGTAGCCGTGGCCCTACTGGGCCTGATTCTGATCCTCGTCGATCGGCAACATTGTTGCTGCCCATAACAAATTTATGAGTGTGCTTTATGACGGGGGGGCTTCACTTCACTTGTTGCGGGCGTATAAATAGCCAGCGAGACGCACGTGGCCACGTCTCTGGCTAGCGCCAAGAGCTTAAGCATGACCAGAGGCCCGAGAATCAAGAATCAACTCGAACAAACTGTGAAATCCAACTGCAAAGATACTCTGTAAGATGAGGCAAAGCGGCATATTGAATGAAAAACTTTACTATCGGGTATACACAATGTTACGGTCACGGTTATAGTTATTTGATCGTATATATATCATATATTACATATATCGTTTGTATATCATATCATATATATCATACTTATGTATGAATGGATTTTGCTAACGATTTTTGTTAATGGATCGGTTATGAACTATGCTATAGATTATTACTTATGCAATGGGCTCTTAAATATAAGAAAGTTCTTATAGCAAAAATAGCTTATATCTCTTATATGCTCTCATAGTTCCATGGTTCTTAATAAAGACTGAGTCAGGTAGGCAAGCTTAGACTGCGTCTGAAATTTTGTTAAACTAGGTATATAATAAACAATCTAGTGTTCATATTCATGGATTAGTATAAACATTAGCTTGATAACTAATTTTTACATATATAAACGTAATAATTATACTTTGAAATAAAAATATAAATATATAAAATAATAAAAATATATTCAATCTCAAAATGAACTTGTAAATATAAAATTTTATAAAAAGTCGTAATCGAAACACTAAAGATTAAACAAAATATTAATAAGAATAGTAATAGAATACATATGTATCTTCAGCAAATATCTGTCAGCTCAATTCAGTCCAATATAATATATAGCAACTATACCTTAAGATCCAGAGCTTTATAAATAAGCTAAAATAAACATAAAGGTTTCACTAAACCTTATAAGTAAAAGTATGGGAAAATTGGAAACTTACTATCTATCACAAGCATAGGTTAGGTGCATAGGTTATTATTATTCAAAATTATGATCAATGAGAATCTCTAAAAGTATGGGAATATTGGAAACTTACTATCTAGGTGCATAGCTTATTTTTATCCAAAATTATGATCAATGAGAATCTCTAAAAGTATGGGAATATTGGAAACTTACTATCTAGGTGCATCGCTTATAATTATTCAAAATTATGATCAATGAGAATATCTTACCAATTTGCTCTAGCTCTAGAAACTAGTAGAGCTAGTTTCTGAGTTCTTTGAGATTAGAGTGGTCTATGACCTGTATACTTTGCATACAAATAAATTTTTTAATTGAATTTCAATTTCGTACCACTAAGATTACAATGTTTAAAAATTTTAAGAATTATAAATTTCTCAATATGTAAATTTAGTGAGGTTATAAGATGAAAGTAATAGATTTTTTATAGTTCTATATACTTCAATATATACTTCTATATACTATCTATATACTTCCGAAGTTTAGTGAGCTAGGTAAAGATCTAAAAGGTTTATAGCTATCCTACGAATATGAAGAATCTAAAGTTACGCTAAAAGGGAATAAATATATCAACTGTTTCACATGCATATATCCATGGCACATATCATATCAGAACATCAGAACATATCAGTTCTAATTAGGCCAGTGACTGACCTCACATAGTTTAGTCCAGCCTATATGCCCTTGCCATATGCTCCCACTGTCTTATATAGAGTATTGCAAATTCAACAACAAGCGTTGTCCACATCTCAGACAGTGTCGTGGCTTACGTGGCTGTCCGGCTGCCCGGCTGTCCGGCTGTCCGACTGTCAAGCACGTCAAGTTGCAGCTTCGTGACAAAGCTTTAAGCAAATGAGTTGCAAATGCAGCCAAGGGCAGACGCCCCTTTCGCACTTGATATGCATGAGAGGGCAAACACTTGTGGGATTTGTTGTAGTTACCGTTGTTGTTGTTGCTGTTGTTGTTGTTGTTGTAACTTTATGTTAATCAGCCTCGAATCGGAAGCACGTGTCAAATGCGGCAATGCGGCAAATGCTTAATGCTAAAGAACAGTTGCCCCCGTCTGCTGTCCAAGGCCAACAGCCTAAACAGATCACCGAGTGCCTGCTCCCAACTCTCTAGCCAGGCAGCGAAAGTGCCAGCCAGTGGCGCACACATGATGGATCACATCGCGACACAGATAGAAAGAGTGAGAGAGAGGGCGTCTGTATGAGAGAGAGCGAGCCGGCGCATAGTGCGCAGTAAATTTTCTTATTTATTTCTTTTAGCCTGACAAAAAAAAAAAAAAGTGGAAGTGCATTGAAAAGCGAGTTCGCTTCTTTCTCATTTCTTACATACATATATTTCTTCTCTTGTGTGTACTCTGTGACAAGGATCAGCAGTTAGGATCATTGTGCATAAGATTTAAGTCTCGATTTCGATGCAGTTTTTCCCAAAAGAAAAAAGGGAATTGTGACACACACACACACACGCACACAAAAGCAGACAAGTTGAATGGGCTGAGCGAGAGACAGAGCGGGAGCGAGAGCGAGAGCGAGAGCGAGAGGCAGAGGGAGAGTGAGTTAGCACCCACACGGGTGTAAGAGCAACCCCTACAGTCGCAACCCCTATTGATTGAGCGAGAGAGAGCGAGAGAGCGAGATAGGACAAGCTAAGGGCAGGCCGAGAGAGCAGGCATGATCACTTGTGCTCGCTGGCTCTGACTGTGTGTGTGTGTGTGTGTGTGTGCCTGTGCCCTCGGGCAGGTAGCCTCAGAGATCAGTTCATGTTCGCGCAGTCGTCGCGCAGTCGACAGCGCTGCCGCCGGCAGCTACTTAAGGGCGAGCGTGCAGGACGAGGTTTATCATTGCGGAATTTGATTCCACACAGTCAACAACTCAGCTCAACTCCAGCATTCGCATACAGTTCAGGATAAACATGACGACCGTCTGCAGCAGCTATTCGCACTTCCAGCTGAGCACTGGCAACATTATGTTGCAGCAATTGCAACAGCAGCAACAACAGTTGCAGCAACAGCTACAGCAGCAGCAACAACAACAACAACAGCAGCAGCAGCAGCACCAACATCAGCTGATTGCACCCAAGCCACAGCCGCTGGGCAACAGCCAACTGCAGAATATGCAACAGCAAACAACACTCGGCCCGATGCTCTCTAAGAAGAAGTATCAAACCTTTGGCCATCTGCCATACGGCGTAGGAGCCGGTGGCGAGCAGCAGATGCCATCGGTGGCACGTCGCAATGCCAGGGAGCGCAATCGTGTCAAGCAGGTGAACAACGGATTTGTCAATTTGCGCCAGCATTTGCCACAGACCGTGATCAACACGCTGTCGAACGGGGGACGCGGCGCCAGCAAGAAACTCTCCAAGGTGGATACGTTGCGCATTGCCGTCGAATACATCCGTGGCCTGCAGGACATGCTCGACGATGGACAGCCGCGGCATCAGCTCTTCAGCAGCAGCAGCCTCAACGACGACATCAGCAATGATGGCAGCTACGATAGTCTCGACAGCAGCAGCTCGCCGGGACCGCAGGGCATGCAGTACGCCGGACACTCGTATCACTCGAGCAGCTCGCCCACGCACTCCTACAGCGATGCCTCCGATCTATCGGCCAGCTATGTGAAGCAGGAGCTGCCCGATCAGGACCAACAGCAGCAGCAGCAACAACAGCAACAGCAGCAACAGTTGCAGCATCAATTCAAATTCGAATCGTTCGACAGCTTCAGCGATGAACAGCCCGACGATGAGGAGCTGCTCGACTATATCTCCTCGTGGCAGGAACAGTGAGTGAGATATAGGAGCAATCAAGATCCAGTCAAGCCAAAAACAAAACATTCATCAGGATGCTGTACAAAGTGTAAAAAAAAAAACAAAACAAACAACTGTTGCCTTAGTGAAAACAAATGGAAAACAAAAACCAATCAAGTCCCAGATTCTAGAAGTTTCTTAGTCGTAAGCCCCACCTTTTTTTTTTGGAAGACAATGATTTAAAAATTCTAGGCTAAATACTTTTTTTTCATAATCTAAGTTTTTGTTATAAGCATGGAAGACACTAAACTAGCTACTAAGTATTATTATTATTATTATATTATTATTATTATTGAAATGCAATAATAACAAAGAATTAAAACAAAATCAATTTAAAAAACAAACTCAAACATTTTCTTATTGAAAAAAAAAAAAACAACAATTTCTTAAATATTTCAGCAAATGTTCTTGATTAAGAATGAAAAGCAAAAGGGTGAGAGAGCAAAAGAAGCAGAGAGCGAGAGAGAGAGAGAGTGTGTGTGAATTACAAATAAATATATAAATAATTTTTCCAAAAAAAAAGAATATTTATATATTTAAAATTTAAGAAATATCTGTAATAAAATTTGAAATGTATTAAGGCAAGCACGATAAGAGTTAAGGATCTAAGTTAGAACAATAGAGTGGAAAGAGCTAAGAGCTGGAAAGATATCGAAAAAGAGACCTAGAGAGGCAGAGAGTGAAAGAGACAGAGAACAGGCTAATTCTTCAAAAAATTCTTTATTTAAATATATACAGTCAATCCTTAAAAAACATAATATATTTTCAAATAGTAACCAAAGACTATGGACTATTGACTATGGACCGCATATGAAACTAGTCCAGTATTGAAAACTACATTTTGACTATTCAACGAGCTCTTTAGTTAACAGTAAATATGTTTAAGGAGATTACACAAAACATTTAAGAATACTCAAGCATGAATAAATTGCTCATTGAATATTTGAATAGTTCAACTATCTTATCCACATTATGATTTATGGAAGTTCTACACATTCAAGTGCCTTGAAGTATTACAATAGATGAAAAAATAAACTTCCATAAATAGATGTGAAGAGCTCTAGATTCAAGGACGGTTGCAAAGAGTCCTTCAAACATATCTAAGATATGCATCTAGCTAGCTATACTGGGTAACTGCATAAGCAATATTTTACAATTATTATATGGAAGAATCTTCTTAGAGAGTAGAGATTACATCCAAAAGTAGAAGCGAGCCAAATACAAAGCAAATTAACTCTATTAATTAAATTTAGAAAATGTAGAAATGAAGTAAATAAGTAATACCGAAATGTAATACAATTTTCAGTGATTTCTTTTATGCATATAGGAAATATTTTAAAGGTATCTCCATTAAGCATCCCTTTGCGACTCCGGTGAATTGCTCATGAAATGTTTTTCAGCAAGAATTCGCTATAGAAATGATCGACATGTGCTTTATGGATAATGAGTCATCAGGACTTTGGGCACTTCCTGGCTGCCGGCCTGAGCTTGCCTAGGGCGACCATGGCAACCCACTCATGACGCGCACTAATCAAATGCTCGACCGGAAGTAACAGCAAATACATTTCTTGATATATAATACGAATATACGGTCTGCTTTTGCTGTAGTAGTTGTTGTTGTTGTTGTTGTTGTGTTGTTTAACGAGTTTTAACAATTTTTGGTCTTTGGCATTGTTAATGGCGCATAAATTGCCCGACTGGGCCGCCAGCGGAAATAGGCAGTCACGCCTGAGAGACTGAAGCAGGACCAAACGCAACAGCGACGCAACTAGGCGCTGCTAGGCAGGCACTCACGTGTCTGGCGCACCCCAGCGAGGAAAAAGCTGGACGTAATCATATGGCATAAAATGCACTTCCGGGGTAAGAACTTGCGCCGCGCCGCGCCGCGCCTCACCTCGACTACCCCTAAATAATTGACGCGTTGCCAGGCCAGACGATGAAATTGAGTAAAGGATGAGCTTGCATGCTCCTAGGCGTGTGCCAAGACGCAGGACATTCCAAATATTGAGAAATAATTATGTTAAATGCCCAGGTGGTGGGCCGTGTGTGTGTGTGTGTGTGTGTGTGTGTGTCTGGGTTTGGGTATGCGATCTAGGGAAATGCAAATTGCGACACGCCCACAAAATATAGTTGATGCAAATGTGTCCACAGCGGACACGTGCAGGAATCAAAGGAAGTGCTGCTGGCTGAGAGGAGCGTCTGTAGGGTGTTGCTCCGCATATCTGACCCGCCCAGCCAGCGGGCCGAGAGGACAGGAAACCGAAGGAAACGCCGAGCCAACTTAAATATTTTTTCAGATTTTTTCTTTTTTTTTCAGCTAGAATTTGCCTCAAAAGACGCTGCACAACAAAGGACGGAAGGAAGGAAGGAAGCTGCTGCTGCTGCTGCTGCTGAAGAGCGAGCGAAAAAGGGAGGCAGTGCCAAATGCTAGGTAGTTAGAGAATGCGCGAGCAGTACGTACGGTAGCTATATGGCAAGGCAAGGGCAAAGGCAAAGGCAAAGCAATGCAAAAAAAAAAAAAAAATCATAAGAAAAGGACAATGCGAAATATGATTGTATGTCAGCTTAAGATGCGACCAGGAAACGAGCGAGGGCGATGACTGAAATCCGTGCATTGTTAAGCGCATATCGAGAGGAAGCTTAGACCTGCGCCCGGCTCGGCTCGGCTCGGCTCGGACAAGGACTTGCTGCTAGGTGTCAAAATACGAGACTAAGCCAATGTCCCTTAATAGGACTCCGGCTGAGCTGACGTGCGCGCTGTCCATTCCGTTTGAGTTTTTATGCAATTTTAGCTAAGATTTCCGATTTCAGCTTAGCCAATGCTCAAATAACTGAACATGGACGGACGGACAGACAGCAATTGCAATAAATTCATTTGAGCTGGTCCTTTTCATCTTCAATGTTTTCCCTCTCTCTTCTGCTTCTTCTTCTTTTGCTGCTGCTGCTGCTTCTTTTAGCCAGGAAGTAACTTCTTTTGTGCGCCACTTTAGATCGAGACATGTCCGCCGTTTCGAACGTCGCAGGAAGTGCGTATTTGTTTTGCATCCAGAGACGCAGACACACGAGTCCTTGGCTCCCATATACACACACACACACACATGTACATCTATAGACATTGTCCTGCGCGGCCCTCAAGTGCTTGTCGTTTATTTATTTTTATAATGCGCCTGTGTTTTTCTACATACATTCATATCATCCATATACATACGTCTGTCTGTCTGTCTGGGCATGCATATTGCTAGCATTGTTGGAAATTTGAGTCTCATGTTATTTTATCGTGTCGCAATTCAAAGGAAAACTGGGCGCAGCCCCGTCTTAGCTCCTTAAGGACACTTGTCCTGCCCGCTTGCACGAGTAGAGTCGACTTCCATGGGTTATGTGAGTTATGTGACTTTATGACGGGCAACGCATCGCTGGACAAGATTTATGAGCCATGTGTCAAAATACGAGAGCGCTTGTTGCGCGCTCCACGCGCTGACTCCTTTCTTGCCCATTTCCATTTCCAGAGCAGTTCAAACTCGAGAGTCCAGCATCGATTGTAGCCATCGATCAATGGCCACTCGAACTTATTCTTGTCAGATTTCGCACTTAGCGCAGGCGTCAAGTGCCAGTCGGACAGTTGTCCACTTTCCTAGTAGCTCGTTAATAAGGCGACGCCGAGTGCTACCAGACTGGTCTCAGGCCAGAGCCATAGCCTGGGCCAATCCAATTGAGTTGTAGCCGCGATCAGCTCTAGACGTGGCGATCGTTTTGTCAAGACTACCAAGAAAACTCATTAAAGTACCAACAACACTCTAAAGTATTTAGATATTTGAAGAACAGAACTGTTGAACTAATTGAGATCAAAAAATATTTAATTTCAAGCTGAGATCAGTTTATTGAGAAAAGAAATCGAAGTAGTTAAGCAAATTAAAATGAGATTAGTTAAAGATAATTGCCAGTTGGGATCAGCTTAGAGAGTATCAATACATAAGACAATCAAATATTTCTCGATCTCCCACTCAGTGCAGTCATAGACAAGATCAGTTCATCAATATAATCGAATCCCTACAATCTAGGCTTATAATTTCAGATGTCAAGAAACTTTCTTACAGTTGACTCAATTTAGTGATCAGGTCAAGTCGCGATCAGTTGAGCGAGCGTAAATAAAATCAAAATCAAATAAAATCAAAATGATAACGAAAGAAATATATACAATATAAATGCATATATACAAGATAAATGCTATCGATCGACAACCACAAAGCCTTCATTGCACGATCAGCTGACCAGATGGAACCCTGTATTCTTCTATATAAAACATCTTCTCGAACAAGATATCAAGCAGAGCTGAACAAAAATTCCCTACATATTCTCAAAGAAGATATCGAACAGAGCTGACATTTCATCGTCTGCTTGTTTCAGTTGATCTGTATCTACTCAGACTTTACTTTGATCCGCTAATCTGCAGCGCTGATCATTTGCTAATCATCTTGGGCGAGTTCAACTTTGTCAAGATTAAACGAAAATTTCCACTGAAATCGCAAAAATATCTGGTGCAAGCGATTGCTGGAACAGCATGACAGGATCGTTGGGCTCGATCATTAGAGTCGCTATCGCAAACGGCACAGCAAGAGCCACCCCCGAACCGTAGTACTATCTATGCCAGCAGCAGCAGCAGCAGCTAAAAGGTAATCTATGATATTGCATTTCACTTTGGTATCACATTTTTTTTTCTCTGCTATTTTATTGAGGCTCAACACACGCTACATTTAGCACAGTGTGAACTGTCGGTAGTTAAATGACTTTACAGTGCGTACAACCCTTCACAAAAGGCAGTCAGAGCAGAGAATGATAGATAGATAGATAGATAGAGAGGGGGAGGGAGAGAGTGAGATAGAGAGACTAGATGCGGGCTCTACTTTGACTTGATTGTTGACATGATGAAAACTAACCGCAGTTAGACTACAAAAGCGCCCAAGCACAATGCCAGGATCAATCAATGTGTAAACGTGAAACGCAGTTGCATTCAACACACTCACACACACACACACACACACGTGTTCAACTCCTGGCCATGCAGGTTCTCATCGTGGCAGGACTCCACAATAAGAAAACATAACACAGGCAATCAATGTCAGCTAGTTTTTATTTTATTTTATTTTTTTTTTTTTTTTCGAGCAGAAGCAAAAGCCATATCGAGCCATAACCATCCCGGGCTAGACAATGGGGCCAAAGGCGAAAAAAAAGAAACGTAAAATCGAAAAGCAAAATCCCATTGAAAACAATTTCACTGGAATATCCTGAACGAGCATTGTCTATGCGCGCTCTCATCGCTTCAATCGCATGAAAAGTGATTTCTATTTTCCTTTCGATTTTTATATTCCTTTTTTTTGATCACGACATTCTCGTTCTCATTTACGAAATTGTTCATTGATGCGTGCCTCTCGCTCTGGCTCCGTCTCGGGCTCTTGACAACCCCCGCAACTCCAAGCGAGCTCCCATTGTGCTCAAGGAATTTCGTTTCATCCATCAAAAGGTCAACTTCAGAGGTTAAACTTAAAGGGCTGCGCAACTTGATCGCTGAGCTCAGCGAATTGCGCAGCATTTGCAACAGTTCGAGGCGACAAACTGTCTTAGGGTTTCCCAATTTCACAAAATTTTGCCAGACGGCGGGGCGGCTCTCTATGTCTGGTCATTAGCATTACGAATAGCATGCATGCCCTCTACATAAAGGGCATTCGTCACGACACTGAAGCGTATCTAAATGCATAGCAGTCGCTGTCATTTCGTTACTACCTGTTCCGCCCATGTTCTAGCCGTGCAATCCTCGGGGTTTCCCTGTCGCTGCGTTTTTGGCAAGTGAATTTTCAGCATTGGCAAGTGGAACCGGAACCAGTCAGAAATTAACCAAAATTCCCGAACGGCGCACACATGTGTTTCGCTATTCACAAAAGGCGCGACAATGTCACGGGCCACGGCTCAGATCAGCTAGCGCACTCTGTGCCGTGGCCCGCCAAACAATGAGGAAAACAAATATTACAATAGGTCGCCATAAGCATGAATCCTTGCACACAGATCATGAGCCAGAACTAAACAAATTTAGCGAATTTTTTTTACAATATTTTTAGCTCAAGATATGATAGTTTCTTTAAAGATAAATTTCGAGATTTTTTTATAAAATTTTTTAAAGTATTTCATATGTAGTACCTTTTGAAACAGTAGCTTTCATATACAAAAGTATCTCAACATGAATTATTTGAATAAAGTTTTGATGCCACAATTAAATTTAGCTAACTTAAGTTAAGCTACTGCATCAAAAGGTACTACATATGAAATACTTAAAAAAATTTTATAAAAAAAAAATCTCGAAATTTATCTTTAAATTTATTATTCAACAAAAAGATACAAAAGTAGCTCAAAAATATTTATTGTCGTTGACGAGGATCATTATCCGATATGCATAGATACAGCTATAGCCCACAGATACGAATGTATCTGCAAAAGCATACAGATACAAATATAACTCTTCTCAGTCTGAGTTCTCAGCTATTTTTAAATGTGTATTGTATGTAGGTACATATATGTGTAAATATAGTATTTTAATAATAGTTCAATGCTATAGATACAAATGTATCTCATAAATGCATTTCTTCATGGATACATACATACATACCACAAATATTTCCCATACTACAAAATATAAAATATAGATTGCAATCCAAAAGATACAAATGTATCTTGTATTCTCTTATTTGTTGGCTAGTAAATTTCTATATATATTTCAATCATTATATTGTAGAATCCCAATATTTTGAAATGGCAAGGGGTTCCTTTTTTTTCGATTTACACAGAAATTTAAACTATTGAGAATTTTCGAAAATGAATTTCATTGAAGTGGCTAGAATTTTGTTCGATTACTCGCTATCTGCGACTTAGTTGGGTTCACAATCTCGAGACTCGACTGTATAAGAAATACTTATGCAACAAATTTAACTGCAATTTCAACATTTCTGACCAATAATTTTCCGTTGTTATACGAAATGAATGTATTCATCTAGATAAATGTATCTCATAGATACAAATGCTATAGATTGAAATATTTCATATATATATGTGACTGAGATATGTGATGGATATGAGAAGGCAGCAACGAATCATACGTGATTTAAAGCGAAGCTTATGATTCAAGACATAGATATCTATAAGATACAAGAACTATACATATGTATGTGTATTCAAGATGCCAAGAAATCAAGATTGCTCAAACAAGAAAACATATAATAGCTAGCAAAAGTATCTGCCGTGTGTATGCCTTGTATCTAGAGATACAAAAACTATCTCACAGATATGCATAGATACAAATGTATCTGAAGGCAGTGCAGCTACATAGATCCACGCATATCCCTCACGTATGCACGTGTGAAATACTTGAAGGCGGCAAAAAAACAAGAATTGATAGTAAAACTCGTGCAGAGCTGCGTTGACGCCCACTAGATGGATTTTTGCTCTTTCAACTTCTTCTTCAGTTTGCCTGTGGCCACAAGTGGGCGTGGCAAGCAGGGCAAAAAGTAGTTGTCGGCGAGCTGAATAGACGGCGAATCCTCTATGCGAATGCAGTCGAAAGATTTTTGGTTTCTATCTCCCTTTGCTACAGTATAGTGTATATATGTATGTATATGTATATGTGTATGACATTCTATTCACATGACTTTTAATGCTGTCAACGCGCAGACCGCCGACTGATGCTCTCTTTGCTGTCGCATGTGGGCCGTTGCATGCAGCACAATGCTCAGGACAATGATGACAATTTCACATCTTAATGCACATGAATGCGCGTTAAAAATTTGCCGCCCTCTTTGACCAAGCCGAGTCACACAGCAAAACAGCGGCGGCTACTTTTGCTTTTCCTTTCATATATTTATATATATATATATATAGAGCGATTTGTGTTGTTGCTGTAGATTTTTTGGCAAAGCGTATTTTGCTTTTTTGATAAATCGATTATCGCATCGTAGGAGGCAGTCACAAAAACAATGCGATGCGCAAAATAGAAAAGGTAACCCCGAATCGATTCACAATGCAATCAGAATGGCCATCGACAACTTCTCAACCTCAGACTGAACCACAGCCGCAGCCGTAGCCTCAGTCTTAACCTCAACCTCAACCTCATTATCGAGCTGATCATCATCATGGAGTTCAGTCTTTGTGGTCGCTGAATGCAGATCCATCGATCGATGTCTCGTTGCCGCCGTTTTGTGGTTGACATTTTCTTCTTTCTATTTTTATTTTTTTTTTTTTAGATTTTAGTTTCTTAGTGTGGGTTACGGTCGGTGACTTTGCTTTGATGCCCGGCATGGGGCAAATGTCTATAGTGCTATATATGTGTGGCCGACCCCAGCCCAATTTTGACTACGACGCGGGCTAATGCCGTTGCCTCGCTTTGTTTTGCTTTCGCTTTTCTCATTGTCTACTTTTTTTTTTGTCTGATTGCTCGATGCGATTTTTAACTAAATCTTTCTGTTTCTGTTTTTTGTCATGCTCTGATTTTTGGCCATAGAACTCGCCGATATTCCCATGGGCCATGGCCCAAACAACAAACCGCTTAGACTGGTCAAGCGTTGAGAGCTCTAATGCTTAATGAACGCAACATTGATGAAAATCTGTGGCTATAGTAAAGGTATTAATCTAAGATTGGCTTAATTCATGTGGAGTCTGAGAATTTTCGAGGGAAACTGGAAATTCTTATAAAGTAGTTGTCATATGAATGAGTGAAGAACGAAATATTCTACGTATATATTAATATCTTACATTGTTTTGATTTTTATTCTACTTCATAGTGGAAGCTATAGATGTAAAGATCATTAGATCTTCAAAGTTTGATTTAAATTTGTCTTTTCTGTCAGGTGTAGATTGAACCTATTGCATTTGCATATTTTCCTTAACAATTAACAATTCTCTATCACATATTTATAATTCATCTGCTCACTTTTTGCCAATCGCAGCTCGAGAACAATTCGTATACATATGTGAAGCTTTTGAGATACATTTGTATCTTTCGCTTAATATTAACAGAAACTCTGATCAAGTTAATCATATATCATAGATCCCATGCAGATCCCACAAACGCTACTAATAAATGCCATCAAAACTGTCCTCCGCAAGTGCAGGCTAAAAGATTCATTTGTATCTTCAGAGCGTACTGCATATAATTTAGACATCATCTCATAATTGTTCCCTCAGCATGAGTTATATATGTACGTATTTGTATCTTATTTTTCTGCATATCTCTGAAACATGCAGAATCGCTGTTCTGACACTTTGAACAAACCTTTAACTAATCAAAATTTGTATCTCGTTTGCCGCTCAGCACGTGCAATCCAGCAGATACATTTGTATCTGCACAATATACATCGTCTTCGTGTCCTTATCATATGTAAACAGTTTTTCGTTTGACACTCGAGAGACAAACCTTTAGCTAATCAAAATCAGGAATCACAATCCCCACAGCACGTGCGTGTCCCAGCAGATACATTTGTATCTTTGACCGAATGCGGGCCAATCTTATCTCTGTGAATGTTGTCCACGCTGGTTTTTCGCCAAAAGGCCACAGCTCTGACCTTTGGCTAGGTGCAGCTACAGATACCGAGTATCAATTTCATTTGCTAACTGCAATTAAGTACAAACAGCGTGCAGCATGCAGCGTGCAACCTCGACCCTGTGTGTCGCTGCGGCTCTCAAACTGAACGCCGAAGCCCGTCCGACCCTGTCCGCCTCGCTCAGCGGGCCCTCAATTTATGTTTTTCTAGGGAAATCAACCCACGCCCGTCGTTTACCTTCTGCGCTTCATCTATTCTCTGCTCTCTCCGATTGCAATTCGGCGCCCGATTTCCGATCAGGACGCACGCTTCAGCGTTTAGCGTCGCTTTGCATAGGAGCCACACAGCGCAGGCAGCCAGAGGCCGGGCAGGATGTGTGTGCGAGAGCAATTAATGTAGGCCAAGAACGCCGGCGCATCAAAGTGTCTCTATTGCGCGGCCAAGGCGTGAACAATTATGGCCTAAACACTTGCCTCAAACACGGGCAACACCCCCAACTAGACGAAAACAGAGAGCGAGAGAGACAAGGAGAGATAGAGAGACAGAGTGTGTGTGTTGCATTGAATAGTTTTCATTCTGAATCATTTTGCTTCCGCCAATTTAATGAAATTCAGTGCAAGCACAGCAGGATCTCCTTTTAATTGAGGCAGCAGCAGCAGCAGCAGCAGCACATCTTTTTCTATTCGAACAAGTGCCAAGCGGTTTCATTGACCATACCGAAAACGCCCACAAAATATAGGTAGGGGCGTACTTGTAGTCGAGCAATAACATCAAAGGAAACTAGCAAAAAAAAAAATAAAATACTTTGCATAGAAAAATTTGGAAAATGATTAACTATTAAATATTTATAATTTGAGCATTTGAATAAATGGAAGAATATAACATTTTAGTATAGGGTATAATATCATATAGAATATAATTAACTTAACACAATGCTTCTAGTGCAAAAGTATTGATTAGAATATGATTCAAGATTGTTTTTGTAACACATTCAATTCCCTTTTATACTCGACTAAATACTCCTTTTATACAGACTAAAATTTGGTATACACACTCGTCGGTACCCTTGCCTTGTAGTACTTGTATCCTACGGATATGACACCTATGAGTGTGAAAAATATATGTATATAATTTAGCAGAGATGCTTTGATTGAAGCCCTTAAGACCACGAAATTTAGAATATTTATACTCGTATTCACAGTTTTTAATGAATTATTTATATAAAAGATATATCTATGCCCACTGTTAGTATGATAAGTCGCCTCAGATTACATGCTTTACAGTTACAGCACTAAAATATAGTACTTTTTTATTAAAATAGGTTTATTTATATCTATATACAGTCGCGTCTCGATAATTTGTACACCGCAAAAACGAAAATGACCATAAATCGAAAAAATTTGGTACTCCTGAAACAAATTCGATCTAGATAAGTCTTGATCATTTTCATTTCTGTGTAAATCGAAGAACAACTGATCCACTTGCCGTTTCGAATTATCGGGAATGACTGTATGGAAATATTGGAATGGAAATTCAATAAATATTGAGCAAAATTTTGTGAAAAACACCTTGAAATTTGAATTTACTTTTAAAAAGTCGCATAGCAGGCGTGGCATGCATTAGCTGTTATGGTTTTACATGGTTATGGTTTATCAGGAGACATTAATGTAGTCAATATTGCATTCTAATATTTTAATATAATAGCAATATCAAGTGAGAGTCTGAAAAAAAAATTGGAAATACTGAAAGATAAGAAAGAAACTGGCTTTTAAGATCAAGCAGAGTGAAAGTATTCATAATAGAGATCTAATAAAAGAACTCATATTAAGTATCAATAAAATTGATTACTTACATAATTGTGATATGCTTAAATCCAAATCATAAGTAGAGTAAGATATTCAGTAAGTAAGATAGAACACGGTTAGAACGACTCCGCTTATAGCATCCGTATGGTCATTGCGACGAAAATTCTGGTCCTCAAGCAAACTTATATGAGCAAACTTATATAGAGTCTTCTATAAAGACGGTTCCTTGAGCGTCGCTAAAAATAGCTTATAGCTTCAAGTCTCACTCTTTTGCTGCATTTACTGCGATAGAGTCAAAAGCCTTATCTCAGTTACTTCCTAAACCAACTTAGTTATTGTATATAATATAATAACCAAACTTATAAACTGTCTCAGAGGAGTCAGAGAGTAAAAACAAAACAGTTTTAAATACTCGAAGCAAGTGCATGTGCCACATAACGTAATGAAAGATATCGAAGCGTTGACTGACGCACTTGTAGATACTCGCTGGCTGGATCGATCCACACACATACACACACATACACGCGTGCATACAGAAGCAGTGCCTTAGGTATATCGGCGGCAGCTGAGCGTGTGACGCGTGTCTGGCGTTTTGGGTTGTGAAAGAGTTTTTGAGCTGTGGTGCATATCGTGACGTGTAATTGACAGGCAACAGGCGTTTAAATCCAGAGACTCGCCAGCCTGTCATCGCCTCGAGAGCGCAAACAAATTTAGATATCTCCATGGACACTCGACTGACAGCCAAATGGAGGGCAGACGAAGTAGAGGCGGAACAAGAAGAAATAGCAGCAGAGCAACAGAGCAGCTACCAGTCGCTCTCTAAAGTGGATCAGCCAGGCACTAAGTGCGAACAAACTACTTTAGATAGAGATAAGGAGAAAACTACGTAGTTTTAATTGACGTTTGAAATTACAAGCAAAACGGAAGGAAATGCGACAAAAAAAAAACCTATATAGAAAAAGAAGAAGAAAACTGTGAAAAATGATGAGAAAAACCACAAAAAAATAACATCGATAAATGGATAGAATACTGATAGAGAGACACCTCGAACAGGATATGCGTACAACAACAACAACAAACACAAATTGAGATGTTTCCTGTCACGGCTTTGAATTGCAAACTCACCTCGAATGGCGAGAAAAACTGGCGTGGCGTGGCGTGGCAAATATGATTATGATAAGGAAAATTGTGCCGGACGAATTGGAAATAGTAGAAAAAGAAGAAGAAAAACTGACATATACTCGCATTACACATCATGCTGTCTTAAATTACCAGCGTAATCAGAGATTTCCAACACCTTTTCGTCGAGGATTTTAGCTAATTAATTTTCACCAAGAGCCACAGCGAGAGAAATGGGAAATTGGGAAACGGGAAAAATGGGCAAAGGACGTGGGCGGCATGCGCGTCGAATGCGCTTAACAGCTTTGCGTGCAGCTCTGCCTCCACCCAGCACCAGAGCGAAAGTGGGTGAGCGAGTGACTGAGTGAGAGAGCGAGATAGAGAGAGAGAGGGCAGAATGAGTGCTGATCCGTCTGCTAGTTAAAATCTCTTGCCTGAGCATGGATATGCTTGACGCTTGGATTAGGCTGACGTAATGAGTTCTGAGCCAGGGGCCAGCACGCGCTCACGTTGTGGGCGTGACAGCTTCGTAAAAGGCAACGAGAGTTTTACAAAAATTTCTATTTCTAAATAGTAATGTAGATATCCCAAAGATACTTTGCTATCTGTCAGCTTAAAGACGAAAATTTCATAATTATCTAAACGACTCCATGGATTTGAGGATATAGAAATATGTTTGACTGAAGTTTTTTTCTGGGGTAAAGTAATTCACTATGGTATATAGTGAAACTAATAGCATAATTTTATTCTCCCCCCCTAGATTTTGTTCAAATTTGATTAGGATTCGCACGGAAAATTGGTTTTAAAGCCAAAAAATTTTTTTTGATTGATCATATCATATCATATATCATATAAAACCCGTTCTTATAATTGATCTAATGCATACATATGTTTATTTTGCTGCCAAAAAATGTAGTTTAGCCAAGTTCCAGAAGTATATTGCAATTGAGAGCTGGGTTCACATAGAACATTTATGATATTTCATACAGAGCCACTGAAATTTTTGTTATTTTGATTGAAAATGATTTAAATATATCTAAAATACTTGAAATTTTGACAAACAGTTTGAAAAATAAGAATTAAAGCTTCGCTTTTAAGACAAGAGTTCATAGTTCAATATATGTTTATTTCTCTATATATCTTAATCCAACATAGAACACCCAAAAACATTTATTTGACGACTGCAATTAAATGGCATTTGTATGAGCTAGTTGAGCGTGGGGCTCTTTTTTGTTGTACGAATAAAGAAAGATTCGCTGGAAGAGTCCGTTCCATCAATATATCCCTCGAGGCCCAAAAGAAAACAAACAATTGCAAATGGGAACAATGCGGAGAAAAATGAATTTGCGGTCGTTAAAGGGAAATCAGCTACCGCACACAACGCCTCAAATCACGCCTCAATTGTCCATGGGCCAAGTTAATGCAATTTGCAGTAGCAGATGCACAAATCACACTCAGTGCCAAGAATAAGAAGAAGAAGACGAATACGACGACGACGATGATGTTGAGAATGTTATCGCTGGAATCGAATCTCGATCTGCTAGCCGAATGACAGCGAAAGAAAACAATTGACAATTGCCAAGGCTCGGCTCGGTTTGGCTCGGTTTGGCTTGGCTCAATTCAATTCAATTCAATTCAATAACAATTGACAAACGCCCACCACAAATGAGTTTGAAACTCGCCAAGAGCCCTGCGCCATAATAGAGACAGATAGCAGATGAACAAGAAGAAGATGTTGTAGAAGAAGACCGAGTCTAGCTGTTATATAGAGATGTCACGCATATAAAAACGCGTTTTCATGTGACACAAACACCAAAGCCGGGTGAGAAACAAAAGAGCATCGAATTAAGGACCACCACAGAGTTGAGATTTTATGGCCCTTTTTTGTCAGTGGACAAACGAATATCTCTCTCTCTATATATATACATACATATATATACATATATATATCTGTAATATATATGTATGCATGTAACTATTTTGGTATTTGGCAAATGCGGTCAAAACATTGTCTATGAAAACAATGCTGGCTAAGACCGCACAGCGCGCAGCAGTTCGCTAAAAATACCTTGAAATGAGCATTTGGGCTCTTAACTGTTATTAGCATGCTGAGCCGAGCACACACACAGACACACACTGGCTCAGACTCTCTCACTCACTCTCAGTGTGCTGAACAAAGCTAAGCAGTTTCTAATTGTCACAACATGAATAGAGATTTGTGTCATCTCTCTATCTCTCTCTCTGTCTCTCTCTTTCTATCGTTCTGTTTGACTATAATAGAGTTGCTCATTTGGGTCAACTGTGCCTCGACTCTGGTCAAAATATTTACACACAATTAGCGCAAATGGCACGAGAGAACTGAACCCGTACAGCCAGCCGTACAGCTGTGCAGCCTTGACAGCGACAGACAGAGCCACACCACAGCACCACCACCAGCACCACCTGGCTGATATTTAATTTCTCTATTGGGACTTGTTGCGGTTGCAACGGCCTCGGCCTCCTACCAGCATTTTGGCAACAAACAACACGCGCCAGACACAAGCCAGACCAACTTGCATTTATGCTGGTCTATGCACACAGTCAACATACATATATATGTATATGTATATATGTATATTTTAAATTCCTGCTAAGACGCCAGTAATACTATAGCAGCTATACATACTTCCTGCTCCTTACTTGGAACTCTCTGGAGACATCAATCTCTAGCCCTCTATCTCTATCTAGCGTGTGCTCAACTCTTCCGTTTTCTATTGAAATATTATTCATAAATATACATACATATACATATATTTGAGTTTTTGTGGTCAGCTTCTGTTCCGCCCTCAATACTCGCCTTAAGCAAATAAACAACAGACTTGAAACCCTTTTTCCCATCTTTTTTTTTTGGTTTCTGTCTTTCTATGGAACTGCTTGGACAAAATGCTTTGCTGTGTTTGCCTGGGCTGTGACCACTTAAGTGGATTTGCATTGTACTTCCCCACACACACATACACACACACACTCACACACAGACATACATTCATATACATGTATAGAGCCCTCTCACACACTCGCACTCAACTCAAATTCCAATTCTCGCGCCGCCTTCATATAAAATTTAAGGCCCAACTCCAACTGTCGCCCCAATAAAAATTTACGCCTAATTTTCTGCGATTGCTTCCGCGCATGCGCAGACACTGCCCCTTGGCTGTCCTCGCTCCTCCCCGGACTCAGGGAGCTGCCACGTTTTAACTACGCTCTACTCGTCGTCTGCCTGCTGCAGCGTTCCATTTGGCTCGTTAGCTTTTGCGATTGCCGATTTCATTTTTGATTTGTGCCGGCATATTTTGCATACAGTTAAGGAATGCGTGCAGCAAGTGGCTAATGCGAGGTGCGCCACAAAAGTTCAGAGAACTGATCTGGCCTTGGCCGAAGTAGGAGATTTCACTCAACAGAAGATGTTGAGTGATATATAAAAATTATCTAGTTCCATATTAATTTGTTTGACTATATATCCAAATATATATATATTTTTTTTTAAGGATATTTGTAGAATTTTTTTAGGCTTTACCTATAATTCTTCTTCTCTTTCTTTAGAAACAAATAATTTTTTGATAAAAAAAAGCACTAATAATATTTCTATGCGCTACAATTGTACAGACATATGTTTATATCCTTAAATATATTCACATAGACGACGAATGTCTCAATTTGACAGAGAAAGATATCATATTATATTTATATATCAATTATAATTGGAACTATCTTTTGTTATTTTCATACTGCATTCATTTTGAGGTTCAATTCCCGAATCCAGTATAAAAAAAAACATGAATCTATAGTTGAGAATATTTTATGCATGCACAGAAGGTTCTTCCACATTTAATTGTAAATTTAAACATATTCAAGTTAAATTCTTCCCAGTCATATTTCCACTTTTACCTTAAAAATAGAAAAAAGATATATACTTCTTGCTAGGTGTAAATGGAATCCACTTAATATTGATATTTGTATTACTTTGCTGTACTATATTCCCATTGAGGATCAGCTAGAATCGACTTTACTTAAACCTAAAAACTATATTAGATATTTCGCATTCCATAAAACCAAATCTCATTCAGATGACTTCCATTTCATATTATTTTAAATTAAATACTATGCCTTTTCTCTTTCAGTATTACTCTTTTACTTCACTCTCGCATATATTCAAAACTTCTTTCAATTTTTTGCTAATAAACAATTTGCAATCACCTCGTTGCACAGCTGCTCTACTTCCCTGTCACCATTTCTCTCTCTCTCTCTCTCTCTCTCTCTATCACACTCTCATTGTCATCTTCTCTCAGTTTAAAAGTCGCCGACCATGTGAGTTGGAGCCAATCAGTTGGGTACCCGCAAAGGTGGCACAAGAAAATTATTTAACAATCAATTTCAATTTCAATTTCTTGCAGCGGCATTTTGCCATCTAATTATAAAGAGTCCCAGACACAGCCAAAAGAAATATCAAAGGAAATGCACCGACTTGACTAACTAAAATTTAAATTACCAAAAAGGAAAACTAGAAAAATCCGAGTTAACCTTAGGAAAAAAAATGAACGAAAAAAGAAAATTGAGAGAAAAATTCCAAGCCAAACGTTGCTCTAATAAAAATTGAAATGAACTGTTCGGCATGCGAACGGGCAATAAGAAGGTCCTTTCACACACACACACACACACGCACACAGGGACCTTCTCCTGGCTGTTCTGGGCAGCAATAAATTTTGGTATCTGGGCACGCGGTTCTTAAGGGTGGTCTCTTGACTCTCTGCTTAGTGCGGGATCTCATCTTGGTTTTTTTTTTTTTTTTTTTTTTGCTTGGCACGTTCGTTATTTAGGCTCTCGACTTTTACATAGATCTGCTTCTCTTTGCTTTTTTTTCTTTTTTTGAATGTCGAGCAATATTACAATAAAAAACGCATTTGTATACCCTGCATTTATGATGTATGCCGAGAGGTAGGTTCGATGAGTGAAGCTGTAGGATTATGGAAATTCAAGAGAGTTTTTTTTTGCTGAAGGGCATTGAGCGACTGCATAGAGACTAGATTTGACAAATTTCCAAACTCTTGCACTTCTGAGCTTTCTCATAAGCCCCTCTACTTTGTTTTTTCATTCAAACTCTTTGCTTTAAAGCATAAGAAAAGAAAAATGCAGTCGCTTAATACTCTCTCACTGTTTCTAGAACTTTAAAGTAAGTAAAGGAATAAAGAAAAGAAAAGAAAAATTGTGCAATGGAGAATTAGAAAGGATTCTCTAGTAACTAAACTGAAGCAGCTCCAGCTCGAAAATATTGGAATTGTTAAAGTCACATGAGTATGATCTCAAATGCAAAGGAGTTGGAAGTCTAGTTGGAAGCTCCATTAAAAAAAAAAACATTGGAAAATTGTAACTTTTCCTCGATAAATTTTTACTTTTCCTCAATAATTTTCCACATTTTCCACAGTATTTTCTAGTTCAGCCACACAGCTAAGCTAGCCTGTAAATATTTATATTTTTTCATATTTTTGGTTTTTTTGTTTTTCTTTTGATGCGTGTGATCTTCTTTTTGATGCTCGTTGCATTCGTTTCATGGCGAAATGCATCAGAAAAAAAACAAAATTAATCCAACGCTGGCGCAGCCCACACACGTCTCAAAAACGAATGCAAAGGATTAGCATGCAGCATTCCATTCGAATGCCCTTTGGAATGGGTTTGCTCTCAGCTTCTCCCTTTCTCTCTCCATATATATATATAAAGTATTCTTATTATTATTGCCATGGCGAATCGCCGCAGCACAATGGGCGACACAATGGGCCAAGTGTGAGGGCCCGAAGGATTAGTGTGCGAGACCTGAGGACTGCAGACAATCGAAAACAATCGAGCAATGCGCCACATTTGCCATTCAAATGCAATTGTGCGCATTAATCGATTCAGTTTCAACTTGAGAAACTTTTTCTTTGTTGTTGTTTTCCTCCAGTGAAAACTAATTTCATGCCTGCTTATATCACACAATGAAGAAGAGGCGAGCACCTACCGGTTGTTGCATTACTATTATCATTATTATTATTATTATTACAGCTGCGATTAATTAAGCAAACAAATCGAGAAGCAACTATTAAATACGGTAGCTGTAAAAACAAATCATCCCCAAAGGCGGGCCAAGCAACAATCGTGTTGCATCAGAGCCAATGCTCAACGATTCAACGATTCAACGTTCATTGGACTCACTCGATCGCATTTCGTGGCCTAATTAATTGCCAATCATAAAGGCGAGTGCAATGGGCTCGTAAAACGAATCACTTTTAAATGCCCAATGCGCCAATGCAGCAATTATTCAAGTTTGCGCCTAAAGTGATGATCGCCAACTTGGAGTCTTCATTTTAGTTGTTTCACTGTCTTCTGTGTTCCTGGTCTTCCTGGACAGTGAAACATTTTATGGGAAATCTTCTCTGTGTGTTTGGCAATTAATTAAATTAAGTTTTCAGCGAAATGCCAAAGGCGTGAAGCAAACAAGCGAACGCAATGCAAATCAATAAAACACCGAACTAGCAGATACACTCAACAGATCATTGAGTTAAATAAATACAGCAGCAGATGAACTACTAGTTCATGGAGTGAATCATTCTTACAGCTAAGTCATTGGTTCAGCGATCTTTTCTTGTTAACTATTCACAGCTTTATAGATCATTGAAATAAATATTACAGCAGATGAGCTACTAGTTCATGGAATCATTCTTAAAGTAAATCATTAGTCAGCAAAATTTTTTTGTTTAACATTTATACAGCTTTTACGTACTTGAACTGGTTCACAGAACGGTCTACACTTCAGATTCACAGCTCTTAGAAACTCCAAACATTAACGTTTATCTATTTTCCCTATCAGAATAACTAAAGATGAATAATGAAGCACTTAATGAACTAGTTCATTTACACTTTAAAGGCTAACCTTGTCAATATATAAGTTGCAGTCGTATGCCCTTCTTATATATTCATATAACACCTTCTTTGTCAATAAAGAACTGCCTCATAATTGCTTTTGATCTGGTTCCCGAAGAGTATGAGCATACAAAGAGCTAACAAACTGAACAAATAAAGATAACTTTTCAATGATCTGCAGTTCTTATCATAGATGTACAATATTATAAATAAGCATCTGCTGAAAATTTGACTAATTTAAGATCTAATTGAGTAAAACTTCTACAAACCTCAAAAGATTTGACAATTCGAAATAGAAATGCATACAAAGCACTAAGTAAAAGTATCTTAGACTCCATCAATATATTATCTATGCTTCAACAGTAATTCTAGCACTTTTCACTTATTGCAAGTGCAAGACCCAGTGGACAATTCCCTAATTGGGTGAGTGTATCCAGCGGCAGTGGGCATACAGGAAGTCGAGGCAACTCGCTGATCGCCGACATCATCAGCATTAACAACAAACAGCGATAACAATTTTAATTGCGCTGATCTCTGCTGATCGGACGCTGATCAGAGATCTGATCTGTTCTGTACTGTTCTGTTCTGTTCTGTTTGGTTCTGCTCAGCTCAGCTCAGTTCAGTTCTTTAGCTGCGCGTTGCCGGCAGTTTTGTTAATGTCTTTTGGCAGCAACAGCAACAGCTTCGGCTTAAGATGCGGCTATCAATTGGCAATCGTGTTAAGAGGCTCTAATAAAGTTGCACTCCACTCGCCGAGCGTTCAACGATCAACGATCAACGAATCGATCTGTTTCTGGCACTGTTATTTATCTCTTAATATATCTTACATCAACTTATGGGCCCCGGCCGCTGATATGGAAATCAACTTTGCCACTTGGCTAATCTTAAAGTTTGCCGTTTTATTGCCTCCATTCCTTGCTGCCACCCTGGCCCCCGTTCGTCTGTCCGACTGTCACCGCGATCGATAAGCGCGGCAACATAAGAAATCGATTTAAGCCAATTCTCTATAGGTAGCTGCCTGGCTGCCTCTATATCATTGGCCCCCATCTGCCAGTTACATGGAAGCTTATCATCTCACAATGCCTGCTTACAATCGCGCTTGTGCTTAACTCAACCAGATAGCCAGATGCAGCCATAGATAATTTGCACACAGCATGCGGGATACTTAAAATATCAACAGCATCTCACATTAGCGTAAGTTGTAGTTGTAGTTGAATGTACTAATATGCTAGTAGCACTAATCAGGGTTCAACCAGAGAGCAGTCAAGAACGGAGCTTGAGCTGAATTAATTTCGGAATTCGCGGACTGCTTAAAAGTTAATTAACGTCTTCAACAGAGACTTTACATATGTAAAAGTGTCTATTATATTACATATGTTATTCATGAATCTACAATAATTATCAACCTTACTCTTCTCTCTTTTCTCTTAGATATCCAAGACTAGAGTAAATAATATTAAGCCTTTTATTGAATATTTTTTCTAATATTTTGCATTCATTGCTATTAGATACTATAGCTTTCAGAGCTATAGATCCTTTAAGCCTTGGACACTCAGTATTTAGGTTCATCATATCTGAATTTTTTGATAGTTTAATAGTTTGTTTTCTAAGGTTTGTTAGATAAGTTACTAGATATCTAAAAAACACTCACAGCTGCATTGAATTTTGCATTCTCAGCTCTCTTAATCTTTATAGCTAAAATTCCTTTTAATTTCATCTTTTTAAAAATTTGAGAATCACTGTGAACTCTTTGATTTTGAAAATATCTGCTCTTTTGATGATCATATGATATCATCTCCTCATGATATATCTTCAAATTATCAAATCGTTTGGCACACTTTGCATATGTCTATAGATTTTCATATGCTAGAAGCCCTAGATCATCTGATCCAAAAATCTAATATTAAGTGTTTAGATCATTTTATAAATGTTTAGCATTTAGTCTTAGACTTTTAAATCTCTTTATCTCTACAGTCTTGTGTTTAATGCAACATCTTGCTACAATGTAAGTAATATATGATCTTCAACAAGTTCGTTATGTTAGTAGTAGTAGATCTTTTGTTAACAGTACAACCATTAAAGCGCTCTCCAATAATCTAAACTCCAACTAAGACGAACGAACTCGCCTGCTCGCTCTCTCATTACCATTCAAAGAACTCTGATGCAATCATCGGCCTAGTCTAGGCACAATCTGTGCCCAACCTCACATACGAGTTGCAAATCTTCAGGTACCTGCTGCTTATAGCTATTCCCTAGAGCATAGCACGTGCAGAAACTTCCTTCAAAGATGCTCGCTGACAAAGATCCAGCATGCAGTGATCTCCAAAGATACGTGGCAACATATTCTTGGCATAAACATTAAGGCACATTAGTTTACATGGACAGCGGGTCTTAGGACACTTCATTAAATAGCTATTTTGCATGTCTCTCCTCTCCCTCTTTCTCTCTCTGTCTATGCTACCTGCATATGAATAGCAAAACAATGCGTGTATGACCGAAGATCGATGATGGATGATCAGATGCACTGAGATGACTCAATCATTGTGCAATGCAAAAGCGAATGCGAAACGTGCGATCGCCTCGCTGATTATGTGAGATCTATGCATGCAGATAGTTTGCGCTAAAGGAAACTGGACACACATGTCTAGATCTGAGATCGTGTCCCATATGCACACGTGTGCTAATTACCTTGAAGAGAGTATGTCCAAAACTACAAAATACGAAAATCGATCGCAGCTGTTGATGCAACAGTTTCGTTATAACAGTAAATGCAAACGTACCGGAACCCAAAATCGAACAGCCAAAAACAAAAGACTGCAAATATATTCATATGTGACTAATAATATGCATGCATAAAGCTAAAAGCAATCAAAAATCAATTCATAATCATTTGCAAGGTGCAGACAAAGACAAGACACACTGAATGACGTTGGCTGGCTGACTACCATCGATCGAGGCAACCGGGTAGGCAGGCAGCCAGGCAATTCAATCAAATTTGTTATAAAACTGTGAAAGTCTGCGACAGCGATCGGAAACAGGACTCAAAGTCACATAAAGGAGCCGTTCAGTCAGCAGTCAGCGAACAACCTAGAGAGAGAGAAAGAGATTTGCATGCCAAGTTTCAGAGTCGAGAGAAGAGTCAACCATTATGCAAAGCGCTGATCGTTTTGAATACCAAAGCAGAGACGATCCGTTCCATGCATACACACAGCCATGCATCAATATCAATGCAGCAATATCAATGTCTGGCGATCAGAGGACGGGCGACTCACCGTGCTCCGTCTGGCCAACTCACGCACTGCACTGCACTGCACTGCATTGCATTGATCGACAGCAAGACACAATTCAATCATTTCAGCATTTTGGTACGTAGGACGACGATCCTGGTCTGATCTTTAGCGCTAGATTAAACGATCACAGCGCGCAGACAGTCGAAGCTTCAGAGAGCTCCAGCTACAAGTTGTACTTGATTTTTTTCTGCCTTCTTCTTCTTCTTTTAGTTTTTGTTGTGGCAGCTACTGCAATGTAAGTGTGTGTGCGTGTGTGTGTGGGTCGATCGGCTTGCTGATGATCGTGCATCTCTTTGAACCCCGTCTTCCAGCAAATTATTTCACTTGCGCCAATCGCCTGGTGGTCTCCAAGTACAACTTGATTTCTGTTTCCTCTGCTGCACTGGCAGTTTGATTTGTTTAAATTTAATTATGCATCAATATCAACGATTGCCGATCATTCGATCGTAGCAGCAAGTCGCATTGCGCGTAGGTAGCTACAAACTGAAAGACCCAAAAAAAAAACAAAAACAAAAAACAACGAGAGATCCAAAAAGACAAGACGCACACACACACACGCACACACACAGGTGAAGGTTGAAGTTATGATGGTTTGCTCCTTGGCCCTGCATCGAGTACACAATCACAATTTCTCGATCTGCCTTTGATTTGATTATCAACAACATTTGTTGACGTTCGCTGAGAAGCTGCGATCATTCAAAAAAAATACAAAGACCACAAATATGCACCGCCAAATGATGATCGATGCCAATGATCCTGCCTTATATATATACACATTTATATATATTTAACTTTCTGTGGTTTGCTGCATTTACATTTTGTACTCTCATTCCTTTTGCTGGTACGGTATAAAGCGATCAATCAAAAATGCAAACAGATCACAGAATGAAAATCACCGAGAGAATGAGAGAGAGAAAACCTCAACAACAAATTCAGAGAAGTTCAATGTTTCTTTCTTATTTTTTTTTACCTTTGACAGCAGACAAAATAGTTTACGATCGCTGTGTGTATATGGTATGTATATATTTGTATAAATCTATATGTATATCGCCAATGATCCTTGCTCGATCCTCAACAACAACAAGACTGTCACTTAGATGATGAACAGTTTGTTAGAATTTGAATTGTGCGGGGCGCATCGTAAATTGTCGCTGACTCGGCCAAAATAAACGCGGCTTTTACATAGAATATGCGCAACCAACTTATGATCGCTTGATATTGTGTTTCCCTTCCACACAAGAGATCCCAAAAGCCTTTGAACAAACATGCGATTCAATACATGTATATTGCAATATATGAGCATCATTATTTGGTGCATGAATTGATTTTCCAATTGATGGAGGAGAAGAGACTTTAAACATATATCATTGGGAATAATATTTAAATCGTACGTATATAGAATTAAATATCGCAATATGCCGATCGATCGATTTGAAGTATCGTACACTTTTTTATCTGTAATGAGAATTTTAGCAATATGTATTTAGGGTTATCCAGCTATAGATCAATTGAAGATTATAGATTATATAACTTTGTATGGCCCCGAACACTTCTGAAGAAGTTGCGCAACCTTCATATATGTTATGTTTGTTTCTTCAATAATTTCCGCTATGTAGATCACACTTTTCTCTAGAATAACACTCTTTAACACGCTCTATCTCTCTTTCTCTCTCTGTCTCTCTCTCTCTCTCTCTTTCTCTCTCTCTTTCTCTCAGTTCAACAAAATGACACAGTTTTATGCGTTTGCCTGGTTATCTGTCATTTCCGTGTGCTAAAACCCAGAGTAATGTAAATCACTTGGTTATGCAAATAAATATGAACCGGCTATAGATAGATACATATATATGATTAGAGATATGCACACATACATATATAAGGAGAGCAACAACGATATATGTAAGTGCCAATAGATTATAGATTCCTATATAGACGCATAGATAATCACTCCTACACATTCACAATTCACTTGAACAAAGTCAAGACTGAAAGAGAGGGGGGATTCTTAGATATGCATACAAATCTATATAGATATATACACATATATAGTTATATACATGTTTATATGACGCTCGTTTATTTAAGAAAGATTTTGGCGCGCGTTATTTGCTTTTTCCCTTCGGTTCGTTTTCTTTTTTTCCCTGCTTCTTCTTCTTCTCATTTATGATTTTCAACTGATATCGCTTGGTTATTTTATTTTTTTTTTTTTTTCAGGGGAATTGTTTGCACACAAATTGGTTCGTTGTCGGTTTCTTTGTTATGTAAATATCAAATATATCGCAAACGAATCGATTCGAATCGAATTGAGCCGGTTAAGGTAGTGCCCCGAGCACTTATTTCTTCCTTTCAACTGGCTGTAATGGATTGCGTGGGTGTTGTGTGTGAACAACTTGCATAACTGTGTCAGGCGTCCTCAGTCAGACAGTGACGATTACGGTACGTTCAACCACAACAACAACAACAACCACTCAAAACAGTCAAACAGTCAACCAGGTAAGCAACCCACCGGGCGCTGTGTCAACATTTGCCGAGTGTGTCAAACGCGCGTCGTCCAATAAGCCGCAGCACAATTTAAATCAATAAATACTCGCATAACATATATCTACATATAGTATATTTACATACATACATATACATACATATATGCATATATTGTAGATATACATGTGTACAATATATCGAAAAGGAACTCTCTGTGATAAGCTGCTCAACTCTATATCCTCACTCTTTCGCTCGCCGTCTCTGTTTGCCCACCTACAACAGCACGTCATTATCATTAGGACACTGCGGCCATATATCACATTGAGCGACAGACAGGGCCGAGCGGACTGAACTGACCAGACTGGGCCAAAAAGTCAGTGCCAAGTCTCGTAGCTGTCCCGTCAAGCGAGCCAGTGCCAGTTGATATATGGCTCACCCGCGCCTAAATTATGGCCCAAACTGTGCAAATAGCCGCCAGCAGCTCGAGGCTATAGACAGACGCAATTGCAATGCGGGGGCGAGACGGCGATTGAGATGGCAGCATACGGTTCTCTTTCCGAGAAGGTGTCTAGATGCAAACGCTTCCAGTCTTCTGAAACACTGCAGATCGATCAATTAAGCGATCGTTGGCATCGTTCGCCTTATTTGGCTGATCCGCAGATATATCGCCATAATGACGCAACTTCATCTAATGCAGTTCGCCCCTGCTGCGACTGATCGTAATTGAAATGATGATCGCCAAGCAGACAGCCACAGAGAGAGAGTGAGAGAGAGAGAGAGAGAGAGAGTGCGAGATCAAGCCATGTGGCACAGTGGAGCCAATATCATATCATATCATAGCTCAGGATATCATTTAAGGATACAGATCAGCAGATTTACAACTATACACGATCAATTATTTGTCTGTAAAAACTAGACCTCCAGGGATCCACGAAACTTTTTGAAGATCGACTTAAGGACCTAAGAAAATAAAAACTTTTAGTCTTAGTTTAATTTTCCTTAAGAAGTTATTCTTTTTAGACCATGGCTATATATCCATAGATCCATGAAACTTCGTAAAGATCTACTTAAGAACTTAAGAAACTAATTATCGAATATTCTGCTTTTTTACATAAAAGTAAAACTTTTGTCTTAGTTAGATTTTCCTTAAGAAGTTATCCTTTTTAGATCATGGCTATAGATCCATGTATCCATGAAACTTTGTAAAGATCGACTTAAGAGCCTAAGAACCTATTAAGCGAATATTCAGCTTTTCTTACAGAAAAGTAAAACTCTTAGTTTGATTTTTCTTAAGAAGTTATTCTCCTTAGATCATGGCTAAGAGTTATAATCAGTGATTATAAGCTGTTCATATAAACATCGCTTATCAGAAGAGAACCTGCTTTTTCATATCAATAGAGCTCCCAAACCCATCTACTCTCACTTCAATCGTTTCTCTTTAGGTTTCATGATTACTTAGCTAAGCTTAAAGCAAAATCTTTCACAGTCGAGGCTCATGGCGAGTATCTGGTGCACATCATCTTAATTAAAGCGATCTGTAAGAGTTTGTGATCATTTGTTACTTGCAATCAACTCAGACCTCAATCGCTTTTTAGTTAACACCATTTCTAAGCGCGATCGATCTCTCGATTCACATCTCACTTGTAATCAATTTATAGCTAAAGCGAAACGTGCACGATCCATCGATCGATCACTGAGCATTGGCAACGCAGTTTCCACTAGCTTCACAAAAATAGATCATATGCGAACGGTGTGCGTCGATCGCTAGGGATTAAATTTATAATTAGTTTGACAAAGTACGGACTTAGCAGCAGCCCGATTGATCCGCAGCCATTGTATTGAGAGAACCTGTTGTCCTCTTTGGCTTGCGTGCAGCCAAGTGTATGCTATTTATTCCAGATCACTTGATCGTGCACTACAATAGTTTTTGTTGTTCATCTTGCTGATGTTCTTGTTGTTGTTGTTGTTGCTGTTGAACTTTGTTTAAGCTTATGCCTTATGATATTCATTATGGTTATATTATTGTTTTAAGCGCTCATTCTCTGTGTGTTTGCTTTGTACGCCCACTGTGCCGCCCTTTTGGCAAGAGAGAGGGCGAGGGCGAGGCGAAGAAGACAGTGGACTGACAGACACAGCGTGTCGTCGCCTGAAGCTAGTACAACAACAGAGCCATTCGTCTGCCGTCCATGGCTTGTCCTCCTGCAAAGAGATCTATCATCAGAGCATTGGCATCGGGGCATCGGGGCATCGGCTTGACGGCATAAAGGTATATATGTATGCATGCTGCACCGATCGACGTCGGCGACATCAACCGTCCGATCGAGAGAGCCAAAACGGCAGTCAAAACTCTGTCAGACAGTTTGTAAACAGTTTTCAAAGTCGAGCACATCACATGGGGGCAACACAACACATAACATCGCGATAAAGATGCGCGTTTTTGCTTTAAGCCTAAGACGCGTCGACTTAGATCAACAGCCAGATCAGTAGGCAGACACAGGCACAGACTCTGCGCTGGCCAGTTCAAGTAGAAGGAAACGGAATGAAAACTGTGTCCAACATTTGCGCCATTATAACTTTATCGCTTTTGGACAGATTGTTGGCCATGACGGCGGCCTATGTCCACATCTCACCGCAGTCTGCAAGTGAGTGATGTACCTGCTGCCAGCCAGCCAGCCAGACAGACAGACAGTCAGACAGACAGCCAGCGAGCCATATTGCCAGCCTGTTGCTTTCCTGATGCCTGATGATCATGAAGGCTTAATAGCATTAGCCTTCTTGTAGCTTTTGTGTCTGCAGCAAGCGCGCTATGCTCTGGCTAAGCGCACAGCGGGCATTGTCAATAAAATTTGAAATACCCTGTAAGCAATTGTAGTGCTTAGACAAAATGATCGACTAGCGAGCTATATATAGAGAGAATATCGTTTAAAATATGTACATTTACAGAGACAGGGACTTCTATGTTGAGTAATTATAGGCGCTAGAGTTGACCAATGAAATATGGGAACTTTAAGCGCTAGACTTTATAGAACTGATGAACATGCATATGTACTTGGTATGGATATAAAAGAGATATATAGACCCACTATAATTGAACATGATATCTACTACTAATAGAAACGAAATTTTCACAACATAGTAATAATAATTCATTGTTGATTAGTAATAAGAGTTATTCCTATTTTATAAAAAAATAAAAATAAAATAAAATATTAAAACAAATGAAAATCTTATGAAATTTAATTTATAGCTTTTTTTAAGCCATTGAAAAATCTAAAAAAAAAAATTGTATACATCAGCATATATATGCTTGATATAAAAACTATGAGCGCTATGTGTTAGACTTTTTATTAACTCTTCATTTCACATCAGTCTATGCCATATAACTCCATTCCAATAATCCTCTCCCTTTACAGGATAGCTAGCTAGTCCAACTCCACTCGTAGCTAGCGCCGTTTTGGCTCATCTGTGTTGGGGTTTGTTTCTTTTTTCTCTTTTCTTATTTTTGTATTACACTGTGCAGCCTTTTGTCAGGTTTCCATCAACAGTTTTCAATCTTAGGGAGCTACTTGTAATTGCTGCCGTTGCTGCTGTTGCGGCTGCTGTGCAGAGATTATTAACAGTGGCTTTTAGACTGTGGCTCAAGCAGCGGCAGCTCTTTAAAAACCCATTTAAGCTTACAAGCTTGTTAAGCTTGCCCCAAATCTTCCCAGGCAGCAGGAAGTGGCAGCAGCAAAAGCAGCAGCAGCAGCAGCAGCAGGAGGAGCACAAATGCTTTGGCTGCTGTTTAATGCAATTTCACGTTCGGCTTTTTATCGCCGGCTAAGTAGCCACTAAACGGCAGCTCTTTAATCTCAACGAGTTGGCGCACGTAAAGAGCCACAAGCTTTGAAAGAAAGGCTCACTTTCTTTACAGAAATATGAGCAATATCGCCTTCATTTAATTTTTTTTTTTTTTTTTGTGTTTTTTGTGTTTTTTTTTTTTTTTTGCCCTTTTGGCTGCGTTGCGCCTACCTTGTTAAGAACTGGTCCACTGGTTGGCAATGAGTGGTGCAGCGGTGCGTGCCGCCAATCGAACATGCCCACAACCTGCTGCCTGGGATGCGGCTGCCGCTTAACAAGGTGAGATTCCAGCATCCATTGAGCTTTATTTTTAGTTTAACGCTAAATTAAACCATAGCCCCGCCGTTCGAGCACGGCCAATCAACTGAGCACCTAAACCCCCCTCCCGGTTCCCGGATAATTGTGGATTAAATGCATCGAACGCTGCGAAACCAAAATCTGATTAAGAATATTTCAATTAGCAGCGTTGCCTTTGGCTGCACCCAACCCCCCAAGCCCCAATCCGCTACCATAAGCATGAGACTACTCCTCTCATTATGGAGGCTGGCTGGAAGAAAGTTGAGCCCGATTCCGCACAAAATGTTCGTCTCATATAATTTCGTTGTTAACTCTTCGCTTATAACCTACATATGCATGCATACACACACACACATACTCATACATATATACATATATTTTTTGATTGATTCCCAATGCATTTTTGCATGCTAATTAAGTCACTAAGATGAATCCCTTTTTTGTGCTCACTGAGCTGCCCCAAATGAGTTTATTTGATAAATTGCTAATTTATGTTGGAAATTTCTTATGAACATCGATCTAGATCTTGGCTTAATAGATTTTGTTTTTAGTTAGCCGAAAGAATCGATAATATCTTGAGAAAATGATCGAAAAAAAAAATAAAACAGAAATATGAGATATTCGCAGAGATAAGATGGGTTGAGGAATTAAAGAACTTACCGGTTGTAGAGAGAAAGAGCGCATTAGACTGCAAATTACAGGAAAAAAGAAACAGAGAGACATAAATGACTGGCAGATGCTCTATAAAATAGTCAGTATATATATCATATATATATTTTTCAAATATTTATTTAAATAAATGAATATGAACATATTTTTGATAAGGCAACTTGACTGAGTCAAAGACGATTCATCGATTTATCTTGTAAGCTAGAAGCTTTAGATAGAGACGAAATATTTGAAATATTTTAAACAAAGCAGTAAACATACTATAATTGATAAAATTTTGGTTCAATTGCGCACATGCTGCCATATTCCAGATTATAGCTAAGTTAGATTATATTTACTTTTGAGGATGTTACTGTATTTTTACATTTATTCTACAGCGCCCAACTCTAGCTTACAGACTTTAAATTAGTGTCAAATCATATCATAATATTATCTTAAAATTATAAAGAATTTGACGGAAACAAATTGAAATTATACCTCAACTTTATCTCAGATTTGGTTTTAAAAGAATATTATGTAAAATATATTTTAGCGCTTTATTCAAGACAAATCGATTTCATAATACTCAACAGTTATGAGCTATATAATCAAATATATATATACATATATATATATATATCAAATTTCCTGTGTCTTATTAAGGCTAGACTCAATGTTTTTAATTCCTAGTTATATCTGATACATATTATACACATACACATATAAAAACGATTCGAAATAGAAATCCAAACTTTCCCTTAAATTAAAATGGTCCTCCGCATGGGTTTTTATCATTTCCATTGCATTGGACCCTTGGGGCTGACTTCTGACAGGGCAGCCGCAGCAGCTACTGTTGCCTGCCCATGCCAGCTACTATATGTATATATATGCATATATATATAATCAAGCTGATCATCGTGATCATTATCATCGTGACTTGTCCAAATGATGACCAAAATTATGCCATAAATGCCAAGGCGAAATATAAGACCCAACAAAAAATATAAATAAACACAACCAAAAATGTAAAACTTCAACAAAATCATGAATCCTCGTCGCTTTCAACGCGCTTTCGAGGTTACAGGAGTACCGAATGAAAAAAAGACTCGTAATCGTAGTCGTAATCGTAAACGTCATCAAAATCGCGCACTGATCTCTCAACTATATCATAATCCCAGTGTCTGGCAATCAAGCCATCAAATTCCGAGCAACGAAAAAGAAAAAAAAAAAAAAACATTAAAGAAAAAACACTTTCATTAAACTAAATTTTTATTGTGCCACCAAAGGCAAGTTTATTTAGCTCCATTATAAATTTGCAAACGGGTATGCTGTTTTTGTGGAAGTCTATGCAACAAGCGAAGAGTCTCCTAATTTCTCATTAAAAATATATAAAAATCCTTCTTATATTGCAGTGAACTGAAAGTGCGATATATATAAACTCATAATTTCCCAAAAATCGATTAATATCGATTTTTTTTGTTCGTAGTATAACATGACTATTCGAGGTAAAGATAATATATTTGAAGATTTAGATTTTTCGATCAGTTTTTCCGTGTTCAGGGTATCTCGTAGTCCGGCACTCACGACTAGAGTCGCTCTGTGAGTTGTGCATCTTTTTGGCATATTTTTGGAGTTCAGATGGCGGCTACCATTTATGGCGGTCAACTATAAAAGTTTGACCCAGTTTCGGACGGGACAAAATTGCTACAAATTACACATTTTTTCGGGGCGCAAAAGTGTGCCGCACACACGCGCGACAAGGCAGGGGAGACGAGCAGACAGAGACGAGCAGAGCGCGAGGTAGAGGTTTAAGGCAGCGACAGAGGGAAGTGCTGGGGGGACATACACTTTTACTCATTCCAATTAAGTTGCAGCGCGATGCAGCAGATTAAAGTAAATAATATCAATAATAATTACAGCAGCGGCAGCAGGCAACAGACAACAGCAGCAACAGCAACAACAACAACAGCAGCAACAACAACTTCAGTAACAGCAACAATAAGTCATAAAGTGTAATCACTTAAAGACGAAGAGGAAGACAAATGAAACGTGTTATCGTTTATCGAAATGCTACAGTCGGGAAAGCTCTGTCCAATTCGCGTCGCTCCTTATCGCTGTTATCCCTTTGATTTATCTCCCCACTCACACGCCGCACTAATTGCATTCATAATAAACAATTTCACAATTATTACAGCTACAACAACCGTAGCGAGACAAGTTGGCAGCACTGGCCCGCAATTTATCGATTGTTCCTCCCCTTTATCAGATGCTACGTGCTTCTTATTAGCTTTTCGGGTATACGCTTCGCACGAGTCTCTAGATTATGACAAGGAATGTAAAACACCTGGAATAGGCGTGTATCCCATATCGCGTATCCCATATTCCATATTCCATATTCCGTATTCCGTATCCTATATCCTTTATCCTATATCCTATATCCTATATCCGAGAGCCTATATCCTAGATCCGATCTATAGCCGATCCGAGAGCCGAGATCCGAGAGCCGATGAGCCGATGAGCCGAGAGCCGAGAGCCGATGAGCCGAGATCCGAGAGCCTAGAGCCTAGAGCCGATAGCCGATAGCCGATCCGATAGCCGATAGCCGATATGCCGAGAGCCGATATCCGAGATAGCCTAGAGCCGAGAGCCTATATCCTATATCTATAGATCCTTTCCTATATCCTATATCCTATATCCTATATCCTATATCCTATATCCTATATCCTATATCCTATATCCTATATCCTATATCCTATATCCTATATCCTAAATCCTATATCCTTATCCTATATCCTCTATCCTATATTCCACCTTATCCTATATCCTATATCCTATTATCCTATAGCCTATATTCCTAGATCCGAGATCCTATATCCTATATCCTATATCCTATATCCTATATCCTATATCCTATATCCTATATCCTATATCCTATATCCCATATCCTATATCCTATATCCTATATTCCACATTTAATCAGTTTCCAGCCCTATATCCGGAAGACTATATCCTCTTTGTCTCTTCTCTAGATCTGTCTTCTCTTCTCTTGTTGCCCCTATTCTGGCTGCTTCTTTTTTTCATCCCTCTGTTTTCGTAGGCCAAGTGGATGAGGCGACTCTTATCTGTCCACTGAGAACTGCGAAATTTTACAATACAAAAAGTGCAACAAACAAGTTGGTAACCTTATCAAGGCATTAACATCTGACAACACAGACGAAGACGTACGTTCTGACCGACTGAATGGATGATGCCAAAGAGCTTTGCCGAATAGTTGCAAGCTTATTTACATTTAATTTGCATATTTTAAAGGGTATCAAGAGAAACACACACACAGAGAGTAAGATAGGGAGTGAGAGAGGGTGACATGAGTGAGAGAGAGCAGGATATCGTTTAAGGATTTTGCATATTTAGCTGCCAATATTCGAATATATTAAAGTCGAAGCTGCGTTGCCAAAGATTTGCCAAGTGCCTAAATGCAATGTATACCAGTTGCAAAATGTTAGTTAAGAATTCTAAATAGATATATGTACATATGTATCATTAGAAACGAAAATGAGAATCGTTATAGAACAGCTTTAAATCATTTCGTGTGTGATTAATGAAATTATGAAGAGAACAACTATAAATTATGTAGCACTTCTCTATTATACTAGTGTTATACATGTGCTGTACTATTATACTACCATTGAAGATAAGTTGTATTACTTTTATACTATTACAGTACTATTATACAACTGTTATACTACTTTTATATTAGACTACTGTTGTAAAACAATTTTAGGCTAACTACTATTACTAATATAATACTGTTATATTATTATTTGTTATACTGTTATATTATTATAGAACTTTTAAGCCATCATTTTATTGCAGTTATACTCCTAATAGTGATCTTTTATTATACTAAGCAATTACTAAAGAAAATACTATACTACTGTGCTAATACTTTACAGCGACTTTTACTCCCCATCTTCTTGCATTACATCTTTGTTAATAACTATTATTTCCAGCTATAGATTATAGCACTTATGTATACTAACATTTTTGCCAATGGCTATTGCGTAGCCCAAGAACTAACGAACTATGCAAATACGCACAATTTGCAGATCAAGCAAAGCGACAAAGCCGTTATCAAAGATGTTTTCATTTGTTGCACGTGTGTGTGTATGTGTGTGTGTTTATGTCCATGTATGTGTGTTTATATCTGTGTTTGATTGCTGCAGATCTTTTGTGGTCTCGCGGCAAAAAGTTGTTGCATTCGCTTATCGAAAATGTTGTTCTTGGATGTTTCTGTTGTTGCTGGCTGTTGTCCTGCTGTTGTTGTTGCTGTTGTTGTTGCTGTTGTTGTTGTTGCTTAAGCACACATTGATAATCATTAGTTAAGTTGTTAACTGATTTCGTTTAGAGATTTGTCAAGACCAAAAGAACCAGCCAAACGGTGTCTGGCTCAGCTCTTCTTCTCCACTTAACTTTTTCGCTTTTAGCAAATATTTTAATGTGATTTATCGACAACAGCTACAACAACAACTGAGCCGAACAACAATAAATCAAGCACTCTGGCAACTCTAATGAGACAGATTGCTCCAAGAAAGAGACAAGAGAAGAGAGAGAGAGAGAGGGTAAGAGCGACAGATCATAATCTCAGATCCATGCTACAGAGCTCAACTCGATCTTCTGCTAAAGCTCGGCAGATATAGGGCCGCCTGGTGGTCCCCTCAAATTACAACAAATGATATTTTATTGCTATTTGATGAGCTTCGAACTGTGCAATTGCTTGGCCAATAAATTTTCCAACAAGCTGACCGAGCATCCAGCCAGCTAACCAGACCGGCAATTGCACTTATTAAAACCCCCAACGCTCATTAAAGTTTTGCTCGTTTGTTCTTTGGCCCACCAACAACGTTTTTCGATCCATAAGATATATATGTATATATATATGTATATATTGCATTTTTTGTTGGGTGTGGGAGCTGCGAGTGTAGTTCCTAATCCCTGACAACAGTAAAAAGTGAGCTTAAATGCGCAGAGTGCACGACTAGACTATACCCTGGATGCAATATGCTGAAAACGTTTGCAGCATCTTTTAGTTGAAGCTTTTACAATCTTTGAAAGAACTTTAAAATAAAGTTCGATTAATCGACATTGTTATCGAAATATCAAAATGGTACTAGATTAAATACAAATGTATTATATTATATTTATTTATCTATAATCGAATTGCTATCTGCTATCACACATTCTCAGTGAACTATCGAACCGTTGCCAACTGACAATATAGGGTATCCAAATAACAACACATAAATAATGCGTACATTTCGAAGTTCAGCAACTGCAAAAATTCATCTCTTACTTTGCTCTTCTTTTTTTTTTACAATAAATCACGCTCAACGGCGGCCCAATTAAGCGCCACAAGAAGATGAAAAGAATCTGCAGTCCTCAATTTGTTCTGGCTTCAGTTTCTTTTTTTCGCCCTCTTCATTCGTGTGCAACGGTTCCCGTTTCCAGATGCAACTCAATCAGCTGACGATTCAAGAGCAGATCATCCCAAAAGCCAACAAAAAGTGATAAAAATTATGGCAATAACTCAAGCAATAAAAGTAGCTCTAGATATTATTTAAAAAAAATATTGATTTTTTGCAGACTAAGCTTTTAGATCTTTGAGGTCTTTTGTATCTAATGATTCTACATAAGATTTTACGCAAAGATCAATTGATCTTAAGGTTCATCTCCTCATACAAGTCATCAATGCCCATAAGCGTCTATTGATATCTTTCATTTCATTTGCTTAGCATATGTAAATACTTTATTTCAGATCGATATTACTGCATATTAGATCAGTACAGAGATTTATGATAATATTTTAACAAAAAAAAAAGAAAAAAAGTCGAATAATTAGATACGTAATACTCTTTCAGTTGATGCAGTCCAAGACCTTCCAGAGCACAGCTAACAAAGCAGCGAATTCGAGGAGACGCAACTGCTTCAGGCTCGACGCCCCACCGCCCATAGTATAGTTCATTCCATTGACTGAAGCGAATCCAATGCGATTTTTGCCCAAATCAAATTCCGAGTAATATTGCCCCAGAAATACATCGCCCAGAATCCAAAACTGTGTCTCCATGCCGCTAATGCCGAGTAGACAGCCGTCCTCCATTGGAACGATATACGCCGAGTTGGGCACACCAAATACCTTTCCGCCAATGCTAAACAGAAGAGTTGGCATATTCGATGTATTTGAGCAATCAATGGTATCATCCGAATTGACACCCAGCAAAACTTTAATCCGTTTATAGATATCCATGGGTGCCATTAACAGTGAGGTGCCCGTATCGGCAATAGCCGCACAATTGGTGCACAAAATTTGACCATTTATTGAAGCACTATCCACATTGAATTGCCAGTAATTCTGTTCGGTAATATCCGCATAGGACATGCTGCCTTTATATAGTGATGGATCCGATCCACCAAATATCAATTCACCGCCCTGCTGTGAGGTGCCGTTCCTTGCCAAATAGAACGAGAATACGGGATTTGTGATCAGACCCTGTGTCAACATATTGTAAAACGGCGGCACCACATTATTGATGGCCAAGCTCGCATAGGCCAAACCAAAAATGCCATCGAAGCCGTCATACAGAAATGTATTATTCTGTTCAGTGGTGGCTAGGCCAAATGTCTGATTCGTTACCACCAGGCCACTCACATTGATCACATCGATTCCCAGAAAGCCGGACATGCCACCTTTACCGTATTTCAATGTTATCATCTCATTGGTATACGTATAGGTGGTCGACAATGTCGGATTGAAGCTCATGTGATCCTGGCAAGCTGGGCTCGCGCATTGAATCGACGGCACCCACAGATTCGATGAGCCCGTATCGAATAGTACATTAAAGGTCTGCGGTGGTGTTCCAATTGTTATAACGCCATAATACTCCATATTCATGTCGTTCACTAGCTGCTCCTTTGGCGCACTCGTCGTGCTCGTCGTTGAGTTCGCTGAGCTCCCACCATTTGCGGGTGCCGTGGAAATAGCTGACACTGCACTGTATTTGGTACGCACATACGCCACCTCGGCCCTAATGTTGCCTCGTGTCTTCACAAAATTCTTTTGCCTATAGATGGGTATACGATGCAGGTGGGCGCCGGCTTGCACCAGCACCAGGGCGTACAACAGGAGCATTAGCTTCAGCATGCTGTTCCAATTACTATTTTATTTGCTATACTAAAGTTGGAATGCCAGATACCACGCACTTTTATATGACCGGCGCTTGTTTGCTTATCGCACCGGGCAAATCAATCAAATCGCTGAAAATCTGTGACATAGATAAGATTGCCTATATCGTAAAAACTTAAAAGAGAAACTCGTTGATGGCATTTTAAGCGCCCCAACAAAGTCCCCCAAAAATGAACTAAGAGAGTTGGAGAGAAAGAGAGAGAGAGAGAGTGTCAAAACAAGTGACTCGCATAGATACCGCGTGCCTAGGCTATGAGTGGATATAAGAAGCTAGATACTATAAACTTCATTTATGAATATAGTCAGGCAAATTTATGATTGACTGAAGGCCAATCTGCTGCTTTTATAGCTAATAGGAGTAGGTAGACTGTCTATGTGACTGTATTTCGATTGAGTGATTGATTAGTTAAGTGATTGACCGATCCATTTATTGACGGACTGAATTACAGAGTAATTGAATTTGTGTTTAAGCAGTAAATGAGTAATTGATTGATGTTTGATCGATGATTGACCGGTGACTGATTAATGATTGATTGATGATTGATTGATGATTGATTGATGATTGATTGATGATTGATTGATTAACGATTGATTAACGATTGATTGATGATTGATTGATGATTGATTAACGATAGATTGATGATTGATTGATTATTGATTGACGATTGATTGATGATTGATTGATGATTGATTGATTATTGGTTGATCGTTGATTGATGATTGATGGATGATTGATTGTTGAGTGGTTGATGATTGATTGATGATTTATTGATTATTGGTTGATGGTTGATTGATGATTGATGGATGAGTGGTTGATGATCAATTGTTGATCGATTGATGATTTATTGATGATTGATTAGTGATTAATCAATGATTGATTGATGATTGATCGAGAATTGGTTAATGATTGATTGATAATAAATTGCAAATTGACTTATGATTGATTGTTTATTGATTGATGCTTGATTGAGCAGCCTAAAACTGACTGATTGATGGATTTAATTATTCATAAATGATCTTTAGACAGGATTGATTGACTGATTGAAAACTGTATTGTCTACATGATATTACTTTTTATCCGATTGAACAATAAACTGACTCATTGAATGGATGAAAAACTAAATTACTAATTGTTCATATAGATTTAAAAAATTTGATTTACATTTACATACACAAGTGTAGCTCTAATACACCCTTCATCTGGGCCGCTCACAATACAGGGTATCTTTCATATCTAGTAGCAAAGCAATTAGACAACGGCACTGCAAACGGTCAATTCAAACTGTGTTTGTCATCATTGATGACGTGGCACTAGAGGCACAAGACACTGCAGGGAGAGCTTACTCAGAAGTCTTCATAAAACTGAAAACGTTACAAAAGTTACCAAGGGGAAATCATTTGGCACGGAAGCCAAAAAAGTTTTTTGCAGTTTTATGTTAAATGCTCAATAAATAATTTATTTCCGATCACAAATATCATATAGCAATGCAAAATTTGATAAGGATGAATCGCATTCGATTTGGTTAGCGAAAAGGCTGAGTCGGAAGGCTATAATAAAAAATTAGATAGCATTAGGCCTACAAAATTAGAGACCAAAGCCAACATTAAAAGATAGCTGGGTAGGAAAACTCGTATAGATCAACTTATATTTTCATAGATAGAAAATTATCTATAAAAAAAATAAACCTGCTTGATTCACGAACAGCAAAACGAAATACAGATTAAAGCAACATTTTTTTGGTTTTTTTTTTTTATAAATTAAACGAAAAAAAAAAATAGAAACAAAAATTGATATTACAAAATATTATAGATACACGTTAGTCCAGACTAACTGAATATAATGCTCTATGATATCACTTTATTTGCTTTCACGGAAGGTTCGTTTACTGTTTAAGCGACTGGGGCGAAGCCAATGCGGTTGTTGCCCAAATCGAACTCGGTGTAGTACTGTCCAATGAAGACATCGCCCAAGATCCAGAAGTCGGTGCCCATGTACTGGAAGCTCGACATGCACTGGCCGTCGGTCTGGATGATGTAGGCCGAGGGGCTCAGGTCGAAGTTAGTGCCGCCAATGTTGAAGGTGATCACGGGCAATGAGCTGACGGTGGAGCAATCGACAAGACCCTCATCATTGACATTGAGGACAGCATTCAGCAGCTCGTAGGCGTTGGCTGGAGCCACCAGCAGAGAGGTACCGGTATCGGCAATAGCCTGGCAGTCGTCGCACAATGAGTAGCCCTCAACGGAGGCACTGTCCATGGTGAATTGCCAATAGCCCTCCTGGGAGATGGGCACATAGGTGAAGTCGCCGCTGTACAGAGAGGAGTCGGAGCCGCCGAAGATCAGCTCACCGCCCTGGCTGGAGGTGCCATCGCGAGCCAGATAGAACGAGAACACAGACTGATCAACCAGACCCTGGGAGACCATGTTGTAGAAGGGTGGCACAACATTGTCCTGAGCAATGGACTGATAGCCCATGCCCAAAATACCATCGAAGTTGGCATTGTTGAAGTTGGTGCCTGGCTCATTGGTGGCCTCGGCAAAGGTCTGCTTCTTGATGGACAGTCCATTCACATCGACAGTATCGATGGACAGGAAACCGGAGAGGCTGCCGGAGCCGTATTGGATGGAGAAGGTTTCGCCATTCGACTCGTAGGTGGAGGAGGCGCTGGAGTCATACTGGTTGTGCACCTCGCAGGCATAGCTGGGGCAGTTCTTGGATGGCACCCACAGATTGGAGGAGCCCGAATCGAACAGTACCTTGAAACTCTGTGGGGGAGTGCCGATGGTGATGGCACCATAGTAGGCCATGTTCAACGAGTTGGAGAGCTCCTCCTCGACAGCGCGACCCACTGGCAGGCCATACTTGGCACGCAGATGGGAGAGCTCAGCCTTGATGTTGCCACGTGTCTTCACGAAGTTCTCCTGCTTGAGAACGGGCACGCGGTGGAGCTCGGCGCTGGCCACGGCCAGGACCACAGCAAGGACTGTGATGGATTTCAGCATATTTTCAATTGGTGTCTACTAAATTTCGACTAATTCTAGACGGGTGCTTAGTCGGGTATTTATAGCAAAACGAATTTACTATCTATCCCACGATAAGATTGTTAATATCTTTAAGCTGACGAATTGCAAATACCAGCAAACAACAAAATTTAATAAAATCGATTGCCTTCACTATCTACCAGATTGCTCACTCAACAAATGACACTCGATAGCTTCTGCGGCTCTCTGTATCACAAAATATATATTTGTTCTAAGAGGGCATTAGTTAAAGGTCTCGGCATTATCGCAGGGTCTTTCTAGCACTCGAATGATGGAAACTCCGCGGCACTTGAGCCTACACACGTCCATGGACTACCACCAATCGTTCTAGTATAACTTGTCAAACTCTTCATTTAGTTTTCGCAGACAGTCTAATCTGATTTCTCACATAAATGATAGTCTATTCTGATTTAACGTGCCAAAAATTATATTATTGATTTGTATGTGTAAGAAAATATGTAGTTAGTTACATTTAAAACTATATAGAAATTTACCCATTATTAAAATTTGCTTACATAATAAACAAAAAATAATTTCTATACTTTTTCTTGTCTAAAATAAAGATCAAAATTATAGATCAAAATTATAGAATGATTTTATACAATAATTTTTCTGCATGGAAATATTTGAGTGAACAAAACACTCATGAAAGAGAGAGAGACATAACCTGAAAATAAATACTTATATAATAGTTGGACTGAAGAATTCATTGTCTAAATTAAATTTTTTTTTTTTGCATAGCCCTCAAAGCCCTTTTCTTTTCTCTTAAGATTAGCAAACTATTGATTTTTCTGATACAATGCTCAAATAATGTTTATCAAGACAGAAATTGCTGCAGAGCTAGGAAGGATAAAAAAAAATTATGGCCTACAAGCTTGCATCTTAGCGCTCCCCCATTACTCCACTACAATTCTCCACGTATATTGAAATTAAATAACTCGTAATGGGGAGCTCTACCAAGAAGTGTTGAGTTCCATTTGAATTCAGATCTTTTTCGAAAAATTCAAATTCAATTCAGTAAATGAACGCCCCAAAAGTTATGTGAGGTATTTTTTTTAATACTCTGTTATGGAGAAACATTTATAGTAAAGTTTAATGGAAATTTTTTTACTCAATTGAAATCATTTTAATGTATATACCATTTTACAAGTGTAAGCTCTTCTAATTAATAGATTCATATATTATAAATATAAAATAATAAAAATAAAAAATTTTACATAGACCAAAAATGGCTTTTTATAAGCAACTTCTTCCATGAACTGTTCACAAACATTCCCAGACTTACTACAAATGAGGGCTCTCCTTTTCTTTAACCCCATTCAGAACACTCTAATCTTACAAAATATACGACGCAGTATATGATAGAAATATAAACAGAAATTCAAGTTGTTTTCAATCACGTCTAATATAATTTTGCAATATTAATAACACATATTTACAGACAATATAATTTCTTCCATTAGTTTTTTCTATTTACTAAATCAAGTCAAAAAAAAAAAAGTGTACACATTTAAAAATGTTTTTTTTTGCATTTCGGGATTCGTTTATTTCAATTCTTAGGCAACTGGGGCGAAACCAATGCGGTTGTTGCCCAAATCGAACTCGGTGTAGTACTTGCCAATGAAGACATCGCCCAAGATCCAGAAGTCGGTGCCCATGTACTCGAAGCCGGACTGGCACTCGCCATCGGACTGGATGATATATTGAGCTGGCTCCAGGGTGAACTTGGTGCCACCAATGTTGAGGTTGAGCACGGGCATTGAATCGACAGCGGCGCAATCGACAAGACCATCCTCATCAACGTTGAGCAGATTGTTCAGGATATCGTAGGCATCGCCAGACACAACCAGGAGAGAGGTGCCGGTGTCAGCAATAGCCTGGCAGTTTTCGCACAAGGTCTGGCCATCAATGGAAACGCTGTCCACAGCGAACTGCCAGTAGCCCTGCTGGGAGATGGGCACGTAGGTCAGTTCACCGGTGTACAGAGAGGAGTCGGAGCCACCAAAGATCAGCTCACCGCCCTCGTTGGAGGTGCCATCGCGAGCCAGATAGAACGAGAACACAGACTGATCAACCAGACCCTGGGAGACCATGTTGTAGAAGGGTGGCACAACATTGTCCACGGCAAGGGATTGGTAGGCCATGCCCAAAATACCATCGAATTTGGCGTTGGTGAAGCTGTTGCCTGGCTCAGAGGTGGCCTCGGCAAAGGTCTGCTTCTTGATCACCAGGCCATTGACGTCGACAGTATCGGTGGACAGGAAGCCGGAGAGGCTGCCGGAGCCGTACTGGATGGAGAAGCTCTCGCCGTTCGCTTCGTAGGTGGAGGACTTGTCGTGATCGTACTGGTTGTGATTCATGCAGGCCACATCGAAGAACCAGCAAGTGCTCGATGGCACCCACAGGTTGGAGGAGCCCGAATCGAACAGAACCTTGAAGCTCTGTGGGGGCGTACCGATGCTGATGGCGCCATAGTAGGCCATGTTGATCGAGTTGGAGAGCTCCTCCTCGTTCAGGCGAGCATTGGGCACATTGTATTTGGCGCGCAGGTAGGCCTTCTCGGCCTTGACATTCTCACGGGTCTTCACGAAGTTCTCGTGCTTGAGAATGGGCACGCGATGGAGCTCGGCGCTGGCCACGGCCAGGACCACAGCAAGGACTATGATTGATTTCAGCATATTTTCAATTGGTGTCTACTAAATTTCGACTAATTTGAGAGAGCTACTTAGGCTGATATTTATACTAAAATCGGTTATCAATATTGGCCTAGGCACTGTACAATCAAATCACACCACAGATCTGTCTATGATACTGTCTCAACAATTTCGATTGACTACTTATCACAGTTTGCTTGAGCTGATATCCCTCAATTGTATTATATATATACATACCTGATTACATATATATGTATTATATATATTGTACATTTTCAATTGCCTTTCTATTAAGCGTCATTGCATAAATCTAACCCAACTCTCGGGAAACTCAAGAACCCTCCAGTACAATTGGTACTCCAAAGCCGATTCTGATAACCCTAGTGATATTTATGTCTGACTTGTCTATAGATTATAGCATTCCTGTTCTATTATTACGCATTATTGTTTATTAGTTTGATTTTCAATTGTTTATGTTTTTCCCAGATTACTTAACTTAGCTAAGTCAAGTTACTTTGAAGTAATCTATAGATCTTTAGTTATAGAAAATCCTTTATTTAGTGGAAGTTACTTTGAAATTATCAAGAACGCTTTCCAGTTTCATCATTTGACTCATTTGTGTTACGCGTTTGCATTAGATTTCCTATCAAGTCAATATAAATTAGTCATATTACAATTATTAGTTGGTGTCTCATAGCCACAGGAAATATGGATATTAAAGTTAATGCACCTCTATTTCTTTGATTATTTGTGTAGAAATTTATTAAATAATTTAGTTAATATACATATTTATTTATTGTATAAATAAATTAGTAACTTATTAGAGTTGAGTGACATAAATAGTTCGATGTAAATGTATGTATATATATAGCCTAAAAAATAAACAACCTTACTCCAATTTTTCTCTCTTCCATTGTTTCGTTCTCTCTTTCTCTAGCCTCTCTCACTCTCTCTGTTTCATTCAAAATATCTTCCTCTCTCTGTATCTCTCTTTCCTTTTCTTTTTTTCCTTGCCTACCTCTCTTTCCTTATTTCTCCTTCTTTTCGTACAATCTTTCTCTATCCTATCCTTTCTTTCTCTATCTTTGTCTCTTTTATTACTCACACTATCTGTTTCACACTGCTCTTTCTCCCTTTCTCCATCTGCCCTTTCTCCATCTTGATTTCCTTCTCACTCTCTCACTCCTTTTTTGCTCTTTCTTTCTTTCTCTTCCTCTTCTCATTCGATGTTCATTGCATACATTTTATCTATTCTAGTCTTCCTCCAGTCTCTTCGGTCGGCATTTCAAAAAGTCTTGGCTTAGTTCAATACCTCAACAAGTGTAAGATTAATTTAGTAAGTGCGTCTATCAGACACACTGTAAGTGTTTGCTTGATTCAATTCCTTTAACTTTTTTCGTGCTAGCACAATTCATGGAATTCATTAACAAATTGTTTACCCAAAGCTTTGCTAACCTACTTTAGCACATTTGGTGACCGCCTCGTGCCTCCATGCCTTATCTCGAATTGTAAAAGTTAACACTATTATCTTCTTCTTCATGAAATGAATTAATGTGATTTTTTTTATCGGTAGTTGACAATTTGTGTAAATGACAAATCATTGTTTTGATGGCTTACAAAGTGCAATTACTGATTACAAAATCCAAGGTATCAGTGGATATTTTTGCTAGGGACGCAAAACTAAAAACAAACGTTTACATTATCAGCACTATCAAAAAAAAGTTGAGCATTTATTTTTATCAAATTATGCTATATATTTTATATGATTTCCTAGAGTTATAGAAGAGCAAAAAACTTAAATTTAATCGATTAAATCACTAAATCGATTCATCGCAAATTCACACAAAACTTTATATAAACAGTTAATCCGAAATATCATTCATATGATGAAAAAAAAAAAACATAAATATCTCAACATCCAATGTGTTATCGATAACTTAAGCAAGTGCTCTCATATGGTTATCGAAAATAGTAGCACGCTTGCTTGGTCATTTGCCCTATTTAAAGAAAAACAATCTATGGGGAGCTTAACCAATATCAGTTACCTAACCTACGTGCCTAAACTTTGCTCGTATGGCCAACTAATCATAGTCTGAACTCAGATCTTGCCTGATATACGAGATGTTTTTCATTCTTATTAAAGTTAGAAAAGTTTATCGGCCCATGACACGTTTCTTTCGTAGCCAAACCAAAAAAAAAATGCTATTTATACAAAATACGCACTTGAGAGATATGGTGCTATCTATCAAGGGAGAGATATAAAATATGGGCGCATGGCACAAGGCGATTCAAATTCGAACAGATAAACAAATAAATAAAGGCCGAAAAAGTGCAGGTCGGGTATACACAATTGCGTAATACACGTTCGATTTAATTTCAATTTATTGAAAGCATTTTATGTTAGTTTTGAATAGTTATTGAGCCAAGATCATAAACATATTCTCTGATAAGAGTAAGATATATAAGTTTATCAAGAGAAAGCTAGAGCAACCGCAAGCCAATATACTCTACTTGTAGAAAGCCGTTGAAAATATATTCCCAGAATAACGATTATAATAATCACTATTTATTTTAATTTCTATATAAGAAAAACTTGAAGTGCGATTCGATGAGGGGATCGCATCACAGTATCATATGACTTCTACATAATTGTAATTAAGATAAAGCACTCCAACTTAAGAAAGCAATTGAGATTATTTAAAGTGCAAATGCTCGAATAGAAGATATCCTAACTGTAGTTTAAAGTTTACAATCAACAGCAAAGGTAAAGCACATGAAGAGTAATAATGAGAGTCGAACTCTAAACAATTAGAATGCTAATAACTTTCATAGTTTTTTGATAATTGTTATCGATTTTGATCGATATGCGGCTTGTAATATGACAAGTAAACAAATATTTGAATTTTTCTAAAATAAACTAATAATGTATAATACATATATATATAACGAATCTTAAGACTTTGACTTTTACATTTTATATATTTTACGTTCAAAATAGGATGGACAATATACCCCCTATGTCTAAATATTTAAAATCTAGTTTAATTCAGTTTAAATTTGATTTAAACTTAATAATTTGATCAAATAGCTAATGCACAAAAATATATACAGCTGCGAAAAATAAAATAGCACCACTTGCATATTCAGAGTTTGAGGAGTTCTCCTGGACACATTTATCAATGTATTGATGTAATTTTTTCACTCACGTATGCAGAAATTAATTAGTTATTACGGCAAAAAAGAATTACCACAAAAATATTCATAGTTTTTATATAATTCAAAAAATTCTCAAAAAAGCCGAAAAATTGACGAAAAAAATAATAGCACCACTACTCCTTTTCGAGTGAAAACCTGTATTTTTAGCAGAGTTACATATCTTCAAAAGCACCACTTATTGATGAGATTTGTTGTTTATATACCTATTTTAATTAAAAAATTTACAAAATTTGTAAAAATTTGCAAAAAATGGGTCGTGGAAAGTATTGCACCCCCGAACAACGCAATCTAATCAAAAAGTTGATTTCGGCTCGAAATTTTCACAGGAAAGTTGGTCGTTTGATGGGTTATTCACATAAAAAGATCCACCATGCATTAATCCATAAAAAAAAATTATGAAAAATGCGGACAGCGTTGAGTTCTGACCTAGCAACAGATGACTTGACTCATTCGCGTGAGTAAAAAAGATCCTTTTAAGTCGGCTACTCAACTGAAAAAGGACCTAAACATATCAGCAATAGACCAAACAGTACGGAAATACTTAAAACATTACGATTTAAATGTTTTCCGTTCAAGAAAAGTACCACATTTGAATAGAAAAAACATTTATAAACGGATGGCATTGGCAAAGGATCACAAATATTGGTCTGCGCAGGAATAGAGCAACATTCTTTGGCTTGATGAAAGTAAGATGATAATGTTTGGTGGAAAGGGATCGCGGTCCAACGTTAGAAGTCCACAGAACTTGCAATTTAACCCTAAACGTACAACAAAAACCATTAAAGGTGGAGGATCAAATTTAAGGGTATGGGGTTGCTTTTTGTACTATGATGTAGGCCCAATTCATTGGATCAAAACCATAACTGACCGACATGTTTATGTTGATATATTGGAATAAGTGATGCTGGATACAATATACCACTAAAATGGGTCTTCCAGGAAGACAATGACCCCAAAAACACCGGAAATAAAGCGAAGGAATGGTTCCAGGAGAACTCAATCGACTAACCTGCATAGCCGGCGGACCTAAATCTAATTGAAAATTTGTGGGCAGATGACAGAAAATAGTTTCTGAATGTAATACAAGCAATGCAAAGAAGTTTTGGGAAGTCGTTCAGGAGTCCTGAGCTAAAATTCCCTTTAAACGATGTCAGGGCTTGGTTGAATCCATGTCTGGGCGTTGAGCAGCCTTAATTGCTAACAAAGGCGAAACAAACAAATGCTAAACTTAAGGGAGTATATTTATTTTCATTTGTCATTAACAATAAATTAAAAGTTTTTACTCATTTTAATGTTTTAAATAATTTTTAGCGCAAAATGAAAAAGTGGTGCTATTATTTTTTTCGGCATTTTTTCGGCTTTTTTGAGAATTTTTTGAATTATATAAAAACTATGAATATTTTTGTGGTAATTCTTTTTTGCCGTAATAACTAATTAATTTCTGCATACGTGAGTGAAAAAATTACATCAATGCATTGATAAATGTGTCCAAGAGAACTCTTCAAACTCTGAATATGCAAGTGGTGCTATTTTATTTTTCGCAGCTGTATATTTGTTTAGATTATGAAACTCGTGCCAATGTGATTAAATTCTTTAAGATATATATACATATATATATATATATATATAGAATAATATAAACATCAAATAAAGACGGGCAAATATTGTCTAGCTATTGTAATAGATTAAAGAACTCTAAGAATATAAGTGGCATATTATGTTTATATATTTAAATAAATATAATATAGTCTTTCAATTATTTAATCTGATGAGAGTTTTCAAAGCTCTCATCGCAAACAAAGCCAATATGCTCGCTCCAACTTCCAACGCAACAGCATTCGAATGCCGCACACACACCTTCTCCAATAGCTGCAATCTTGGATTGAAGAGGCTCGTTTGCTGTTTGGAGGCTGCAGAAATCCATTGCACAAAGCAAATAAAATTATCTCATTACAAATTATGCCCCCAATGCCATATTCGAGCGCATTCGCGCTGTTGCTTGTGTGTGCGTGTTGCTGCAGTTGCACCGAGCCGAGTTGGCTAAATAGATTATGTCAAATGATCGAAATCACGTCATAAATTCATAAAGAGCCAAGCCCGAAACCCGAAATCCGAAACCCAATTGCCGGGCATCGCAAGAGCTCCAAAAAGCCAGCCGCAAGCGGTGCGATGAACGCGTCTAAAATCAAATAAGCCAAGGCGGCACAACGTGGGCGTGTGTAAAAGGGGCCAAGCGGGGGGGACAACGTGCGGGCGACAGGCAACGTAGCATTGCCCGGACTCAAGCTTGAGCTGCCTCTTTAACACGTTTTTAAATGGAATGGCAATGGCAAGGCGGCATTGATTATTGTTTTGCATGTGAAGTTGCCTTCAATCCCCACCTCCTGCTCTGCCTCCTCCTGCTCCTCCTCCTCCTCCCACACTCAGGTCTGAAATATAAGATACGATCCACACGGCAGGTCGGTAGCCAAGGGCGCTTTGTAGGTGGAGCCAATGCGCGATAACGCACCGACGGACACCACCAACTGCAGCTGAATGTGGTGGGCAGCTAGGGGCGGGGCAGGCGAGCGAGGGAGGTGCGATTCCAGCTGAGGTGCAGAAGTTGCCTTGTTTGTCCGCCAACAACAACAACAACAACAACAATGAGCGCAATAATATATTGAGATTGGCCTTAACAATAAATTCAATGCCTAACTACGAAATGGTCAAAATGCACAGAGGCGTGGCAGGAGGCAGTGGCGGCAGCGAAGGCAAGGGGCGAACTGGGGCAGGCGTATTGAATGACTCCCTCACACTTTGCGTGCAAAAATCGATCAGCGCGAAATGAAATAAAAATTGAAGTTAAGAACTTGATGCGCACAGAGTGCGAGAGAGAGAGAGAGAGTAAGGGAGAGAGGGAGGGAAAGCCTTTGGCGCTTTGATACGATTTACTGGTAGTACAAAAGTGCAATCGCCTTCTTATGTATATGTATGTATATGTATTCATGCAGCTGAGATAATGTTAAGTATATGGATATAATATGATATTAAAATATATATATATTTTTTATTTAACTAAAATGCTTCTTCTTCTTCTTAAACATGAATTCAGTATGTTATTCAAACATTTTCGTCATTTGACTTTTACTTGCTTTTGTTTATAGATTCCTTACATTTCCTACAATTTACTATTTCAACTATTGTCTCTGGCTTAACTCATTATCTATTTTTGTAGTTCACATTCAATTCAGCCACACATACATACATACGCGTATATATACATACAATATTTATAACACTGCCATTGACTTTGCTGTCTGTCGGCATTTGCGTGTGAATTCACTTTGATATTGAATCCGGAGTCGTCTAGTCTATGGAGTTTGCTCTGGATTTTGGCACAGTTCGATTCGGCTCATCATGAGGCAGTTGAAATCAATTTGCGAATGCTTCACGCACTGCACACATACTGACACACACACACGCTCGCACACCGACACACCTACATACAGTGAACACTCGGCCGCGCTCACTACAGTGTAAAAAATGCATTTGATTTGGCATCAGAAGTCATCATCTTCGGGTGATAAATTTTCAATTTGTTTGACTTGAGCGAGCTGACACCCACATATATTCTCTTGCTCTCTCTCTCTCGCTCTCTTTCTCTCTCTGTTTCACTTGCTATTCATTGAGCTGGCTGCTGGTAGCGCAACGAATCCGAGTTGACACGGCCAGGCGACACAGTCTGTGCCCTTTCTTGTGTGTAGCGCAACATTAGGTCATGCCACATCACTTGCCACAGCTATGTATGTGCATCTCTTTCACTCCCGCTATATGTCGCACTGTTCCCATCTGCATACATTAGGGACAATAACTCTTTTGTCTGGCTGCTGCTGGTCGGCTGCGCCCTGCCAGCCACTTGGTAGGTCCACAGAGAACTGACCTTTGTCCATTCGGGCCCGTAAAACTAGAAAAGGTGACAAGTCCATTGGCCATGCTTGGCAAGTTAATTAACATTTATGAGTAGCTTACAAAAGTCAACTAAACGGCGGCTACTTTATGTTCGGCTGCTCTTTGGCCATTTGCATTTGAATGCAACTTTGGCTTGATATCCGCTAATGCATCAAATCCTTTGAGGTGCTATCCCTTTTTCCCACGAAACGGAAGGCAAAGGATTTGGTTTTTTCTTCTTTTGAATGGAAGAAAAAGCATATCCTGACTATTCCTAGATATTATGGAACTAGAGTTGGGAATATATTTATATGTATGTTTCCGTATACAGAGTTGGGATATAATCTATGATAATTCATTCCAATATCTCATATCTTATCTATCTATTCTATCAAATCCTGTCTATTCTTAGATATTATGGAACTAGAGGTGGGAATTTAGTTATATGTATGTTTCCTTATACAGAGTTGGGATATAATCTATAATCATTCATTCCAATATCTCATTTCCTATCTATCTATTCTACCAGATCCTGACTATTCCTAGATATTATGGAACTAGAGTTGGGAATATAGATATACATATGTATGTATGTTTCCTTATACAGAGTTGGGGTATAATCTATCATCCTTCTTTCCAATATCTCATATCATTTCCTATGTCTTTGTATATCTAATAACTTTTATTTATCCATGGACTAGCATGAAAAATATAGATCGTTATCTTAAAAATTGAAATGCATGCATGTGACAAAGCACAAGTCTCTAGTATTTGAAATACTTGTAAAAGTTTGAGGGTGAGGAGGTGTATATAGGGGTGGGTATTGAATTACAATAAAAATCGAAATTATATAAAAATACATATAAATCTACGTTTAAGGTTTGGAGACTGTTGCTCTTAAGATATAGGAGATATAATTAATTAACTAGTTTTCGATAAGGTTTTTAATCGATAACAAAATATCGGACCTATTTATTGATTTTTTTAAAGCTAGACAAAGTTTCAAGTCCCTAGTCTTATATCTTCATACATACGGACGGACAGTGCTGAATTACCTCAGCTCGTTGCCCTGATCAAGAATATATACCCTTTATGGGGTCTGCGATGCTTCCTTCTGTCTGTTATATACATTTAATAAAACCATTATACCCCGATTTCCCATCTTCAATGGGAACAGGGTTTAATAACCTGGCAATAAAGTATACATTGAACTGAATCCAAATATTTATATTATAGTCAAAGTTCGCTCTAAGCTGAGCCCTTTCTTTACACTGCCCGCATATCAACAAAAGTCGAGGCAGCACAAAAACTAAATTCACTCTTTGGCAAACTGATAATTTTTGATGAAACGGAAATTGCTCTTTAAGTAGTTAGTTCGTGGAATATATTCTTATTTTATTATTCTTTTTTCTTTTCGTAATTGCTATTACAAACAGCAACAAAAAAATCTGCAAGTGCCGAAGTTGATGTTCTTTGCAATTATCTCACATTGTTGCCGTTCGACCAACTAGCCCAGAGGTATATACATATACATAAATATATATGTATGTACATGCAGTATGTATATATGGTGGAGCCTGTAGCTTGAGTCCAATTTATGCCGCCCCAAATGATCATCCATTAGCTTTTATTGATTTTCGTGCAACATTTTTCTAATTTGCAGCCCGAAATGAATGCAAAAGATGCCATACGAACGGGCGAGGTGGTGCTGTGGTGTGGTGGTGCTGCATTGCAACGTTGCTGCCGTTGGCCAACCTTGGTGGTAAATATCGACTGCCTGGGTGGTCCGCAGCGAGCGTACAAAGCGGACAAGCTCTCATGATGAGGCTGGCGACGCCGGCGCTGAACACTTTTTAAAAAATCAACTCAACTTTTGTGGCATGTAAAGCAAATGAGGCGCGTTTTATGCAAAAAGAAAAAGACATAAGTGAAAAAGCCGAGACCACAGCAGCTCGACCAACAGTTACTGTGTAATCAGCGAGGCTATATATAGGACCTAGACGACAATATATAGTTACGATATATAGTCTATGTATTCTTAGATATATGTATATACATTTGCTCTATGACACCAGGTTCCTTTCTTCCTTTTGCTCCACTCCGTTTCCACTTCTCATATTCATATTTCTATTTCTATATTCTAGTCAAGATCTATTCTATGATATCAAACTAGAATCCGAAACGCTTCTTTGCTTCCATTTCCTTCCAGCTCCAGCTCTCAGTTGCTTCTCAACTTCCCACACTCAAATACTCCCATTTTAGGCCGTCTCATTTGCTTACAGGGTATATCAGGCAGAGAACAAAGCGAAAAACAAAACTTAACAGAAAACGAGTTGCAGCAACGATCGCCGGTCCATCAGGTGAGTTGTGATGGCTATCGATCAACGCGCTCCAGCTCCAGTTCCAACTCTCAGCTGAACCAAGATTACAATCAATGCGTGCGCATAATCCCAAAAAAAAAAAAAAGAAAAAACTCCCCAATACCGTTGAAAACGATCAACAACAAACAAAAAAGCCAAGTGAAGCAAAATAAAATAAAAAAAAAACTGAAACAGTTAAAGAACCGTAGCGCGCGCTAATAACAAACAATTAGTAACCTATATCCGAGCACAGGGCGCACTGGCATTAACCAACTGCCAGCCACAGGCTGACCCAAAAAGCAAAAACAATGTAATGAGCGCCTGAGAACATTGCAGTCGAGCTTAATCAAGTGCTTAATGCTCGTTCAAGTTACAAAAATAAATATTTAAAAAAATTTTTACATAGTAAGTATGACATATTAAATTACTATATATACCATACTAAAATATATTCTATAATATAATGTATAGTATATTTTAGATACTACATATTTTCTCATTTGATATGTATAGCTGTCTGTAGGATTAGCAGTAGTCTGGATAGTTCTGACTAAGGCCTGCCATTACCTATCTATAAACCGACTCGAAGAAGTATATCAAAGAATTTTAAGACTATGGCGAAAATGAAATAATAATTTAAGTTAAGAACTTTATGCGCATAGAGAGCGAAAGAGAGAGAGAGAGAGAGAGAGAGAGAGAGAGAGAGAGAGAGAGAGAGAGAGAAAGCGAGAGAGAAAGCCTTTGGCGCTTTGATACGATTTACTGGTAGTACGAAAGTCCAATCGCCTCCTGATATATATTATACATATATGTATACAAGCAGCTAAGGCAATGTTAATAAGAACTCCAAGACTATGCATCCACAAAAGGGTAGATTTGAATATACAGCAGAGGCCGTTTAGGGACCCTCGTTATATCCAGAAGACGCTATAACTATATCACTTTATCACTTATATGTACAAGCTAATATAAGAACCAGAATCTTCGTCGCAATAGCCGTAAGAACGCTCTAAAACCAGACTCTACTACATATCCTAGCTTTCAAAGTGCCATCAAAGCCAATATACTCTTTTATACTCACTTAAAGCAGTGCATAATCAATAAGCACGCGCTATGAGTTGCCGTACCAAAACTCGACAACCCAAAACTTTTTCAGCGGCTTAATTAACGTCAGTCTTATTAAGAAAGCAGCCAAGTGCCAGGATGCGGGCTCAAGGATAAGGGTTAATCGAGAGCTAGTCGCCTCTGCTGTGGGTCCTGCCTAATTTCTAATTAACAAATCTGTCTCTCACTCTTGCTCGCTCGCTCACTCTCACTCTCGCACTTTCTCTACCTCTGTCCACTCTCACTCTCTCTCTCTCTCTCTGTGGCCATAATAAACGATAGAGATCGAGGACGCGCACCTTTGGCTACCGTTCACTATCTTAACCAATGTCTCTCACTGTCATTTGTCCCTCGCTAATTGCCAGCCGCAAGGGGTTAACAGTGTCCTGCGGTAGGTGAAAGTCGTAAAACGAAAACCAAAGAGAAAAACGAAAAATATTGAGTAGAAAATAAAAGGATAACCAAAAATTTGTTATGCTCGTAAAAGATGTGTCGTCGTGTCGTCGTGTCACATATGAAAGTTATCCAGTAGCCAAATTGGGATGCTGTCTTCCTCACAGCCGCCCGATTCCAGTGACCAGATAAGTGAAGGGAAATGTGACATCAGCCAGCGAAACGGGCATTTCCTCTCTGGCCGCCTAAACGCACTTGACTCACGACCTTTTTGATTTTGGGGTGGCCCACGAGCAGAGATCATTAAGTGGACTGCATCTTCTCCTTTCCTTTACTTTGTGACAAGGAAATTTGTAAATTTCCAATTTCTTAGCTGATGACTCATTGGAAAAACAAATTAGAAGCGTGTACAAGCTCAGTAGCTAAAGGATCTATGGTAGATCTATGTAGTCTTAGACTCCATTTAAGGTTCTTTGAGACTATATGGGACTACATTAAACTATATCTTATGGTTAAGATTAGTCTAGCTTTGTCCACAGTAATTAACGTGACTTTAGCATTTCTTATTTTCTTATCATCTTTTATCATCGTCTTATCAACTTTAACTTAAACTCTCAGAACTTCTCTCTGGCCCTCTCTCTACATATATGCATACCTTAATTGAAACTTACGTCTTCATAACCGGCTGGCGTTATAATAATTTGTGGCATTCAAAAAGTGATTCGTGCAATGCACATTTCAATCATGATAAAAATTCTAAAAATACGCAACAACAAAAAATTCCTATGGAAAAATTCTAAAATTGTAAATTCAATTAAAATTGACAAATTTTTATGTACTGCAGCGGAGCACTGAGATTGCTGCAAGTTGCAAACTGGAAACTGGAACGTGGAAGCTGGCATAAATCAGAGTCGAGTCGAGTCGCGTCGAGTTGAGGCGAATCTCGTTGACAACTCAAAGAGGAAACTCAAACTGATTCCGTCTGATGCGATTCGTGCGCCAGCAGTTCGAGACGCAAACGATTAAAATACAAAACAAAAACAAAAATGATGATAAAAAAAAAAAAGCAAAATTCGTATTAATTTTTATGTGCGAAACGAGCGAAAACGCGATTGCCGTGTTTTAGCTGTTGCTGCCGCAGTCCACAGACATTGATGGACTAAAAATAAAGATGCATTTTAGCAAGAAAAGTTAAGTTTTATATTATGAAGCTGAGCAGACATGTTAATTAACTAGCGTGTGTGCAAAGGTGTGCTATAGAAGAAGAGTTGTTTATATATACTTATAGATAGCTAAGAGAGGAGTTTAATTAATCTATATTTACTTATAGATAGATAGAAGAATGAGTGGATGAATAAATAGACAGACAGCAGATAGATGGAATGGAATTTAGAGATGGCAAATGTGGCATATATGGATAGATGGATGAATATATGTATAGCTCTCTCATATATATATTTGGACGGTTAGACAGTAGAGCGAACGAACGCAGAGACGGATAGACATGGTCCATGTCGACTCCGCTCGTTTTCTAAATCAAATAAAACTGCCTAAAAAATAAAAAATATTTGTTCAATAATTTGAAAAAAAAATATTTATAAATATAAAATATATATATTTATAATATATATATATTTTTTTTTCCTAATATAATATAACTTATATTTTTATTTTTTTATTATTATACTTTCATTAAAATATTATATACTGATTTTTCATTTTCTATAGATTCAGGCTATACAAAAAATATGGATTCATAAAAAGACATAAAAAGTATGAAAAGAACAGAAAGTATGGTGAAATTTTCTTAATATATTTTCTATTCATATACTAAAATCGATAGAATAAATGATTAAAATAAAATAAAATATACAATAAAATTAAAAAATAAAAATCATAAATTTCCGATTTCTTTATAAATCAAAAGTTTAGCAAATCAGGCTATACAAAAAATAATGATTCATATATAGAGTGTGTGAAAAGAAGTTCAGAAATAAAATTTTCTTAATATATTTGCTATTCATATATAATAGATAGAAGATACATAATAAAAATAAAACCAAAATTGATTTTAAGAAAATAAAAAAAAAATACAATTGAATATAAACAAAATTTCAATTCCTTTAAAAATCAAAATCAATAAAAAATATAATAAAAGTTGTTAAAAAAAATTCCAATTTCTTTAAAGATCAAAAATTTAGAAAATGGAAAAAAGATTATTTATATAAAAACTGCGCACAGCAACGATACATGACGCACCTCAAGACTATTCAAAAGAAAAACAAAAATGCTATTAGCCCAGCTGCACAGAGAGGGAGAGAGGGAGAGTGGGAGCGAGAGAAAGAGAGAGCATCAACCATGCCTAGACAAAGTGTCTTCGCACACAGCTTGACATCAAATGAAGAATTTATGCAGTTTATGGGCGCGTTCGACATATTTGCGCACAATTCGTGGCAAATTCTAATGATGAGCCAAAAAGTGAATCGAATTCGAATTCGAAATAGATTAGCAGTGACAATGGTGCCGCGTCAAAGCTTTGGCCGACTTTTGGCCTAGGTGGCAAGTCCGAAATCAATTTGATATGCAGTGCGCACAGTTTGCTTTGTTTGTTGTATGCCCAGGGCAGGCGGCACAAAGGGACATGCGACAGGGGACAATGCAGTGAGCTGCATCGTCGTAAATTTCTAATTGAAAACGTATTTGGCCAACGGTTTTGGCCATTGTCTGCACGAGACAATGGCCAGCAAAATCGTATTGAATTGAGTCGAATGAAAACCGAACAGAATTCCTTTATATTTGATATTGATTTTCGAGTTTTTCTCGAGAAAATTCGCGCGTGTCACATCGTCAAATAGTCCTTCGATAGAGTTTATGGCCCGATTTCGTTGATCTGCTCATAAATTTGGTAAAACTGTGAAACTGTCAGCGCTATAGCACGATTTGCTGGCCCCTACGTTCCATTTCAGTTCAGTTCAGTTTGGTTCTCTTTAATGCAATGCGAAGGGAGCGCCGGACATCCGTCCAAAAAGGGGGATTTCAATCAAGTTCACTTTTTTTTTTTTGGTTTTTGGATGCGAAAGATCGAGTGGGAAGTTCACTTACCTTCGACAATTCTGCATTGGTCCAGCTGTCCACAGTGTGCGCGTTCGTGTGTGGGTTCCTTTAGCGTCCTTGTGGCTCCTTTCATCCTGCTGCTCATCATTTACTTGATTCTTCTTATTCATTGCTGACAATTCAATTTGGCCGGAAATTCGGGCAGACAGCGCTTCCCGCTTGCTTCCTACTTATGCATCCCTCTCTACCTCACTCTCTCTCTCTCTCTCTCTCTCTTTCTCTCTTTCTGACTGTCTAGCACTCAGTTGCTCTATTCTATCTTTAGTTAATTGAGCTGTACACTTCTCTCAGTTCTCAAGTTGACTCGGGTTCATTACTTTTTATGCAATTCATGGACATTGTGCATTGTGCCGCATTCTGCGTTTGCATCCTGTTGTTGTCCTGCTTGGACCACACACTCCACAATACCGATTGCCTGGTCAGCCTGCTGTGCCCACTGTCCAAGGTGGTCCTTAACCTTTTCTTCTATTCAACTAATGCTAGGGTCTGCTATGCTACGCTACGCTACTCTACATATACATACTCCATATATACATGTGTATATATCTATCTATTCTCATTAGAAAAAATATTCGAAAAATTCTGGGACTGCAAATAAACAATTTTAAAATGTATTATATTAATATTAATATTTAATTATAATTTTAATTTATTTTATTTATTTCACAATTGTGTAAATAAATAAATATAAATTAAATAAAAAAAAATAACGATCCTATAAATTCGATTTAAGTTGGAAAAATTTAAATAGTAAATATAAAATATTGAAAAATAAAATAAAATATAAATTTAAAAAAAAATATGTATAATTATATATATATATATATATATATATATATATATATATATATATATATATATATATATATATATATATATATATATATATATATATATATAAATAGTAAATATAATATATAAATGGAAAATATATATAAAATATAAATAATAAAACCTCATTGAATCCCATACAAATGTCACACGCTTTATCGATTACTTAAACACTGCTTAACACTCGACAACTTATCGCTATCGCTATCGTTTGATCATTATCGAACGCTGTGCTAGTTAGTTAATCGCAGTTGTTGGCTGCGGGCAACTACAATTTGGTTATCGTTTTGCTTGCAGCAGCTAATCAATAGCTTAACAACTTTATCCAATCATCGACTGACACCCCCCGTTGCTACTACACTCCTACCCCCCTCCCCCCACTATCCCCCTCTGGCTGATGTTGCTCTACCTGATCGAGTTGCACAAGATTGTCGTGCTGTGCACGCATCAATTAAAGCCGCACCAATGTTTTCGCACCCGGTACGCAAATCGATTAATTCCGCGCCTAAATGCGATAAGCCTTCCTTCATCCTGCCCAAAGCTTAACCAAACATTGGCTCCATCTCTGTCTCGCTCTCACTCGCAGTCTTTGCCACTGTCTCTGTCGCTGTTTGGTCGCCCAGAGCCGAGCCAATATTTAACTTTGAACTAATTATTTCAATGGAAAGGCAAATAAGTTGATTTCGTTGCTTGGCCTTGTTCCCCTGCGTCTGCCCCTCCCCTTAGCTTTAGCTGCAGCTACTGCTGACTCCTGCAGCTCCTACTCCTCTTGGCATGTTTTTTTTAATTACAAGCAACACGCAGGCGGCCCAGGCCGTTGACTGAGCATGCGCGTGGTCACATACCACTCAGCCACACTCGCATTCGCATTCGCATTCGGATTCACATTCACATTCACATTCACATCCACGGAATCCACCTCAACTCATCCACTCATCCAGTTGATGCGCGCGCGATTTTTGCCACTTAATAGCGCTTAAGCACGAACATTTTGAATCCTTGGCCAAAAGCCAAAAGCAAAGGGAATCAAAGTGCAGCGCGTAATTGCGCGGCCAGTTCCCCATTTTCCACAAAACAAAACAAAAAAAAGTAAATAAATAAATAAAAAACGGGAGCCCAATACCCAGTCTGTTGGCAAAGTCAAAGCCAAAGCCATGAAACAAACAAACAAACAAACGCAGATCCCCAGCACAAATTGTGGTGTGAACCAGTTGAAATGCTTAGCCAAAGTGCACGACTAGCCATATGCCCTGTAAAATTCTAGTTATTCTTTCTCTAGAGTTACCCAAGTGCAGCTAAACAATAGCTCATGCTCTATAACATCCTTCCCTTCGTCCTTTGCTCTAGTGTCGCCATCTGTCGCAGAATGAACGCAACATTGCTAACGCTAGATGGCGCTGGCAACAACAGCAGAGCTAACGCATCGACCCCACATACAAAAACTTGAACAGCATTTGAAGCGCTGCGCACAGCGCACATAAATTAATTTGTGCACATAATGCGCCTTAGAATCCTTGGCCAACTGCTGCTCCAGCAACTCCTTCACATGTGCGTGGCTGCAGAGCATTCATCACCAGCCATTCGCATTTGTTTGCTGACAATGAATTGCGCACAGAAGTTCGAGTAGATCGCAAAGAGGCGCAGAAATTGAGGAAGCAACAGACCAAGATGGAGAGCGGGAGAGAGCGAGAAAGAGAGCGAGAGAGATGGGCAGTTCGTAGCTCCTTGGCTGCAGCTCAAATTAAAATTCTTCTGCGCTGGCCGCATAATTAAAAGTCGGCCGCCTCGCTTAATGAAGTAATGCGGCATTAGACAACGACAAACGCAAACCCAGACCATATATCAATTGCCCATTGACAACAGATACACACACACACGCACACAAATGAACCAAATGAACAAAAACTAAATAAAATCGAGCAAGCTTCAGATGGAGCCACGCGAAGCCCACACTCCAAAGCAAATGCCCAAACACTCAGAGAAAAAATTTAGAGAAATTTCGGAATTTACTTTTAAATAAATAATATAATATACTTTATATAATATATACTTTATATATAATATAATTGCTATAGCAAATTTAGTATAAATAATATTGTAGCTCTTGCAGAAATTAATTGGCATGCTATAGTTGGGGAGTATGCAACTAATAGATACCATACAAAGTATACCATATGGAAACATTTGATGCACGAGCTTATATATGATGGATAAATCTGCAAATTATCAATTTTAAAAAATTTTTAAATATATAAATTGATCATATTAGAGAACGCACTAAAGTTATTGTTAATTTTAAATGACATGAGAAAGTAAAAAAGAACTACAATTATTTTTTTATTTTTTAATAAATGAATTATTGTAGCAATTATTTTTATTTTAAAATTGTGAATATTGAAATAAATAAATAACATTAAGGAAAAATTGATCTATTTAAATAATTAAAGTCAATTTATTTATTTAATATTTTTTAATAATATTTTTATTTTAAATTTTTTTTATTTATATACTTTTTTTTTAGTTCATTATTTTTAATTTTTTTTTTTAAATTGTGAATATTAAAAATAATAAATAAAATTGTTTTAAATGTATACATTTAAATAATTAAATTCAACTTATTGATTAAATTTATGTATATATTAATTTTTTATTTTACTTTTTATTTTATTTTATTTTTATTTTTTATTTTATTTATTTTTTTTTGGTTCAGTTACCTTTTTCGTTATATTCCCAATAAAAAATAGTTCATTTACTATTAAGTATCATACGTTTTGAAGAGTCTCACTGAGCCTATTTCTCTTTTACTATATAATTGTTAATATTATCAATCTATAGCTTTTTCACTATATAATTGTTAATTATATTAATTTTAAATGACTTGAGAAAGTAAAAGAGAAATTTAAATATTTTTGGTTTTTTATTAATTTTAAATAAATTTTTGTAACTATCATTAATAATATATGATTAAATATAATTTTAAAAAATATTAATGGAAAAATTCATCAAGTACATATATACATATATTCCCTATCCACATCTTTATCGGCTCATGGCATTTTCTTCAAGTGTAACGTCTAGACTCTCTGCTCGCAAGCGCTTCAAATCTTTTAGTTAATGTTCTTTTCACTTCTTGTTGGTTTTTGGTATTTGTGAAAGGGGGCTTACTCTCTATATAATTGGCCATCATTATCGCTGATGAGCGCGCGCAACACCGACATTCTCGACGCACTTCCTCCACACACGTGCAGCAGTGGCAAAAATCAAAAAATCAAATCGCTCACAAATCAAATACAGCGCAGCCGCTCCTGCTGCTGCTCCAGCTCCTGCTCCAGCCACAGATGATGAGCCAGAAATCCACAAAAATCCGCACCGCAAAGATTGGCGGTTGGGTAAAAGTTGCGGCCCAGAGTCAAAATTGTGTTTAATGAGTGACTTTAGCACTGGCTGATGGCCCCAAAAATCAGGTCTCCACCTCTCCAACTCCCTCTCTCTCTCTCTCCTCCTCTTTCACTCAGTCCATTCTGTGCTGGCTGCTGAGGTAGCTTAGCCCATTATTCAAGCTTTATTTATTTTGCCTCATCCGCGCAAAATTAAAAGTTTTGTGTGTGCGTCCCGAGTCAAAAGTGCAAATTTTCGCAGCCCCAGCCACAGAGATTGTAGAACAAGAGAAACAGAGAGAGAGCGAGGGAGAGAGAGCGAGAGAGAGAGAGGGAGAATGGCAACAGCAGCCGCATCAGACGTCATATTAGCGAATCAACTGACAAAGCATATGAATATCAACAGCGTTTGAACAAGTGGATTAAGATCCAGACGCGGCTGCAGTCTGCGTCTCCAACTCCTACTGAGAGCTCTGGACGAGCCAACGCGCCACGACTTGGTCCCAGGCTCAGTTTGCACTGGTGCGAATTTAGCTGCTGCTCCTCATAATTAATATTGCAGGCGCAGTAACGAACTCCACAATTCGCCATAAGCCGAATTGCATGTGCTCTATCATTTGTATTCGAACTCTAAGAGCGACAAATAAGGAAACTGGACTAGAGAGTCTAGAATGATATGATTCTGCAGCGAGTGTAGGATTCCATAACTGATATTAATATTTATGATCAAATATCTGTATATCTGTTGACTAGATTTTATAGTAGTTCTATATGGCTCCATGAATCTTAAGCCAGGTTGAACTTGGGCAAATTGAAAAATCACAGAATTTTTCGTGGCTATCTTAGTTAGTTTAGCTTAAGCAAAAGGTAATTAGATTAAATATTTATATATCATGTTTTTAATACATACATAGTAAATGATATATATAGCGTAATTCAATGATTTATTTTATACGTATAAAAAATACCAAATGTTTCAGTAGTATGGCCCAGTTTAAGTAATATTTTTTAGATCATAGATCTACATAATATATGTATGTATATAAAATATGTTAACTATATACATAATACAGTAGAGTTCCGATAATTCGAAATGCCCATTGCCATCAATTTTATTGATTTTTTTTATTTACACAGAAATTCAAACTATCGAGAATTATTGAAAACGAATTTCATTGAAGGGGATAGAATTTGTTTTTCGCTTTATCGCAATTCCCGATTTATCCGGTTATAAATGATCGAAACTCGACTGTACTTTCTATATAAAGTATTTTAATCTACCTGTAATTGAAGTATTTTTGATTCTATAACAACAGAACCAATTCAAGGCACTTCTGCCGGAAAAACTGATTTATTTTTCTAGCCCTGACTAAGGCACTTTGAAGCCCCCATTTCTATAGCTATAGATTTGATTACATTTATTAGGCACATATAAACAGATACTAGAACTTTAAAGGCCTGAGCCAACAAACGAAGCAAACTGCTAAAAATAGTTGCTATGCTCCAAATAACAGATAGTCAGACAAACAGACAGACAGACCGACAGACACTTGAGCTAAAAAGCCTGTAGACAGACACACAACAAATGCTGGGCTTAAATTCCAGTTCCATTTTAGACGATCACAGCGCGAGGATTAAAGAGAAGCAGCAGCAGCAAATGGCAAGTGCCTGAGAAGGAGCACGACGAGCGACGTTCGCTGACCTGTTGGCCACGAATCGAGTTTGGTAGCGCATTGAGGGACTCGATTCAAAGGCGGGGGGTGTTGGGGCGTGCGGCCATTGGATTGGGGTTATTGGGTTTGAGTTTGGGTTTGGGTATGGGTATTCATTCATAAGACGCCTTGCTGTGCGTAAGCCGCTTAAGTTCTCGGCGCAACTTATTTATTTTAAACTTCATTTTCGAATACTCTGTACGCGTGCAGCTCCGAAATGGGCAGGAGTATGTTGAGGCAATGGGTATGGGCGAACAGAAGAAGGCATATAGGAAGTTGCGTGATAGCCTATCGATAATACTTAGACATCGATATCGATAATACTTAGACATCGATATCGATAGTTATACGCATTAGATATCGCATCACTATATGAATAACAGAGTTAATAGTAATAGATTCTAGAAAAACCAATTTTGCGAAGTATGTATGTGTCAAGTTATCGATAAATCAACACCAATTTCATCAAATCGATCTACAAGGGCTGGCAGCAGCACGATTTTTGATATTTCAAGTATATGATAAACATGTCATACGCAGAACATAATAAGCATAGAGAATCGATCATTGATAATAATCGACAATCGATAAAAATCGATACTCGATATTTTCATATTCCTATTATCTAAACGTAGCCTAGCATAGCACAGCATATATAACTACATCTAAGATTCAGAGACTTTAATAAGTCATCGAATTGTTAGTTGGAGTTATCGATAACAACTGCCACTTTTAGCAAATCCATTAAAATGTACACGTATGTATATATACATATACATATTTGTATATGTGTATGTATACAATATGAATCCATTGAGTGAAAACGAAGATTGCGACATTGATATAATCTAATATATGATATTTACTATATTATATTAGTATTATATAGCCCGCATAGTCTTAAAGCTTTATTCCACTTCACTTGCAGTTGAATTTACAGAGTATCTAGCTAGTTGGGCAGTCTGTCTTAGGTAGGCATTTCGCTGTAGCTGCTTTTTTGACTAATGTGCAGCTTACACTTGACTGGCGCACAATCAACACCATCAACAATCGCAGCAGCAGCAGCAGCAGCAGCAGCAACAGTTGAAGCAGAAGCCTTCTACTGGCCGTCGCCCTCATCATCATCATCAAGAATCAGAGAGCTGTTGTTGGCTCGGGCAACTCATCACATTGCCACTTGCCCGTTTGCCCGTTTGCCAGTTGCCCCATTGAGCTGCTCGTCGATCCCCAGCGATTACTCGCATTAAGCTGCGGCGCGCTGCTTCCAGCCAGCGTCAAAATTCACAAATTTGCTGATGCGCTGCTGTCGATAGTAGCGGAACCTTCCGGGCGCCTGCCACTTGGCCATTTGCCAGTGGCGCATGTACCGTTCCTTTCTTATATATCTTCTTTCATTTTATTTGACTCTCTGCAACGCCTCCCCATGGGCAACGCCTAACGGCGCTTCAGATTTGCCATCAAATCATGATTTTTCCATGGAAAGCATCTGAAAGCCATTTGTGTTACAGCCAGCCAGAGTTGCAACAGTTGCTACCGTGTTTTTTTTTTTATATATATTATTATTATTATTTTTGCCTCAGCTGCATGAATGATGCAACACTCGGCACAGAAATGGAGCACAGTTTGAGCTCTACGTGCAAGCATTTGTCAAGGCGCTCAAGTTGAGCTTCAACTCGGTTTGCTCTACTTGAGAATTTGAGTAAATGCAGTTCATAAAATTATTCAGCTTTTTTTTTCCAATAAATTCCAATCGAATTCAAACTGGTAAAAGTATATGAGCAGGCATGTAATATACATATGTATGTATGTATGTATGTACATATGTATGTGATTCATATATAGACTAGCCTCAGTTAGCTGTTTTGATTAAGCTCTTCGATGAATTGACTGTCTAGTATGTCTAGCACTTGCACTTGCAATTTATGGGCGGAATCAGGCAAAATATAAATATATACATACGTACATATATATGTATGTATACATAGGTATATTAGGGTGGCTGTTAAGGCTGTGGTTGTGTCTATTCAGTCAGCCCCAATCGGCTCCTTCTATTATCTACTATGAATACATTTGCTATATTTTTATCTCTCTCTCTCTCTCTCTCTTTCTTTCTGTCTCTCTATCTGTCTCTCCCTCTTTAATTTCCTATCTCTCCGTCTATCTCTCTCTCTCTGTCTATCTCTCTCTCTCTCTGTGTATCTCTCTCTCTCTCTCTCTCTATCTATCGCTCTCTCTCTCTCTATCTATCGTTCTCTCTCTCTCGCTCTCGCTCTCTGTCTCTCATTTTCTGTATCTTTCTCTCTGTCTCTCCCTCTCTCTTTCTCTATCTCTTTCTCTATCTCTTCATCTATTTCTCTGTCTATCTCTCTGTCTCTCTGTCTATCTCTCTCTCTCGCTCTATCTCTCTCTCTCTCTCTCACTCCCTCTATCTCTCAATTGCAGCATACAAAATTTGGTTGGGCCAGCGTCTGTTCTTAGCCGGTGCACCGCTGCAATTTATAGCCCATTAACTAAATGACACTGAATGCTCCCCGGGGGGTTAGGCGGTCGTGGAGGTGGAGATGAAGGCAGCGCCAGCCATTTGGAGCACATTGATCATGGCTGGCAAAGCGAGCAATTCCGATTCCGGTGCCAGCCCCAAATTTGCGGCACATAAATTAAAACATTATTGACAAACGAACAGAAAAAAAATAAAAAGAAAAGAGAACTTGGTTAAATGCAAATGCGAAATGGGCTCTAATAACTAAGGATGGGGACAGCATAAAGGGGCCGAGGGGGCGGCGCAGCCAAAAACAAGGTGGGGAAAGGATATTGACAGCACTTAGTTAGTTAAATATTCGCCCGCAGTAGCTATTTAAATGATGCCAAGGACCCAGGCAATTACTGAGGCACCAGCATAAAAATCCATTTCAGTCCAAGACCATGGGGGCTCCCTCTCTCTCTCTCTCTCTCTCTCTCTTACTGAAGGCACAAGCCTGAGAGGTAGACGGTGAGACAGAGAGAGAGAGAGACGGAGAGAGAAAGCGAAGCAAAGAGCTAGTGCAAGTGGCTGGACCAATTCCTGTGACTCGCGTTGAGAACGTCGTGTGCCGACGATGACGACGGAACGTGGGCCGCATGCAAAAAACGCATATGCCATGCCACTCATTATACACTTAACCACAGGGTATGCCCATATAGTCAGCCACTTGAACTTGTCATTCAGCTAGAATATGTTGTTTTCTTGCCTTTGTATATACAGGAGCTAGAGTAGATGCATATAAGCAAAGCTCCTCCTAGATATCAGATATCCTAGATATCCCTGCAGTTACCCCCTTGGAGTGGCTATGCTCCCTTAGTTTGAAGAGACCAAGGATCAACCATGATCCTCGCCCTCATCAAGAGAGTATTTTCACTTCGTTGTAGTTGGCTGAAGTTGGATTCTTTCTTGTTTTTAATTTGCTGGAGCAGCCAAGCAAATACGACAGCGTTGATGATCATGTTAATGAGGGGCTGGGCCAGTAGTAGCTGGCGAGACGGGAGACGGGAGACGGAAGACTGGGGCAACTGCCGCTGATCGTGCCACAAGTCGCTGCTGGTGTTTCATATATAGTTTTTTTTATTTTCTCATCCACATTTTTTCACTTTTTTTTTTTAGTTTTGCTTCGTTGAGTATGCAAAAAAAAAAAAAAAAAAAAAAAAGCAACCATCAGCGTTGACGCAAAATCAAAAGATCACACAGGATCAATTACAACTAATGATATGGAGACGAGAGACTTGAAAGTTGAGAGCTGGCGACTTGGCGACTTGAACTGATTCTGACTGAGCTTCAATTCCGCCTCGTATATTTTTTTTGTTCCTTTTCTTATATTTTGTATTATTTTTTATTTCTTTTTTACTTTGATTTTGAAGGCTTGACTTGCGACGTCAACGCTCTGACAGGCGGTTCGCTGCATATGCGGGACCCGGTGCTAACAAGTTGCACAGCTAAAATTACCCAATTGATGATGTTGATGGTGCTGGTGCTGGTGCTGGTGCTGGTGGTGGTGGCTACCCCACCGTTGCCCCCCTGCGCCAACTACCTCCTCGCCCATAGGATGGAGCATAGGCAGACAGCTGCCAGAGGCACGCAGAGAGCGAACAGCAACCACGAGCTGCTGCTCTTCATCATCATGTCGCATCGTTGTCACCTCATGCCCGAAAATTGGCCTACGTGGGGTTTTTTTTTTGTTTTTTTTTTTTTTTTTGCTTACTCTTTTTGTTATTCTCTCAACATAATTAAACTAATTGTTCGCGAATCCTGCGTTTTGCTTGATGTTGATGAGTGCCTCGTGTGCTCAGCGCTCATCCTGTGCTGGCTCCATCACTGGGAGCCCGCTTGCCCGTGTCGCATTTTTCTGTTTGATCTTCATTTCGGTCAATGATCTTGAAGAATCCCCAGCGTCCAATTCGCAACTTTTCGGCACTTGCACTTTAAATGTAGAAATTAGGCGTATTTTTACGAATTCCCAAAAACCAAAATTGAAATGAAAATGAAAAGGGCGAAAATAAAAGAGAGTTATGTCATCAATGTGATCAGCGCATTCCGCAGGGGGCAAAAGTTGAAATTGTAAGCAAAATGTTGGATTGAACTTCAGCTCAAAGTCAGAGAGAGGGAGAGAGAGAGAGAGAGGGAGAGAGAGAGAGAGAGTCAGGCTCTGTCCCTTCTCCTCTTTGTCTTATAAGCATTCACTCTCTCCATCTTCTCTACTTCTCTCTCTCTCTCTCTCTCTTTCTTTCTCTCGCTCTCTATCTCTTTCTGTTCGCTTTTGAATGATAATAAATAAATATGCCGAAACACTAATAACACGCTTAAAGATTGGCGCAAGTTGGCGCTTCCTGTGCAGCTCTTATTCCTGCGTTTGCGTTTCGATTTTGATCGTACGTCGAACTTTCAAACTTGAAATTCAAGCGTTGTCTTCTTCTTCTACTACGACTACTACTACTACTACTACTGCTACCTCGACTGCTGTTGTTGCTGCGGCTGCGGCTGCTGTTGCTGCCGCTTCTTCCTCATCGCCGTTGCCGTCGTGTGTCGGATGCGATTTAATACAATAAAATATCACAATAGTCCTCAGGTCATTTAGTTAGACTTGCAGTTTATCATACACACACACACACACATACACACGCCAGCACACACACACACATGTTTAGACCCATACTATGGTTATCCACTTCATATCCCTTTGGCTCTACATTGGGGTCGTCTCTTATAGCTTCAGCTTCAGATCTTCAAGATTGATGTTAACGGAAAACGTCGTTTCTCTCGCTCTTCCTCTTCTTTCTGCTTGATCTCCCCTTAGCCCGTCCACTCCTCCATCACCTCTACCATCACTTTATACTCCTCCAACAATGCTCTCGGCTGCAATCGATGTCCATTTCGATGTCGATGTCGATGTGAATTGTCTGTCTGTCTCCGTTTGGAGCGACAGCACTCCACCTAAAGCCAAACGGGCGACAAGAAAACTTCGGCCAACTGAACTCAATAGGACTTTAGCTAGCCATGATATATAAAAAATAATATATATATATATAACATATAATATATAAAAAAAAATAAATAATAAAACATTTTTTAAGGAAAAGGAATATAGAAAGTAAATCAAAGATTTCAATATAAGATCATATATAAATATAAAAGTTGAAAACGCAAATAAAATTCATAGAACCTAGTTGTAGAATATCTATGATATTATCATATACAATAGTATAGCCGAAAATTATGTTATATGCCCTTGAATAAATGGAATGGAAGAGAAATGAATGGGAATTTCCTTGAATAAACCCTATATAGTAGTATATGCAGGTAAATTCTCTAAAAACTTCTTGAATACACCTTATATATGTATGTATATGATATCTCTGATATAAATCATATGTATATACTTATCTATAACTATATATGTATCTATGCATATACATATATGTATATATATATATTCCTTGAATAAACCTTATATAGTATATACAGGTAAACCTTTTAAAAACTTCTTGAATACACCAAATACATATATGTATATGATATATCTGATATAAATCATATGTATATATCTATAACTATATATATGTATATATGATGATTAAGCTGCTCACTCCAAATCACTTTCGACACTTTTGTGTGGTGCACCTACGTGTGTTGGGCTATGCACAACTTGTTGCATTGTCCGCTGATCGCCGTCGATCGCTTCTGCCGCTTTACCATGTAGTTAACATAAATGCAGGGCCTAGGCCCAGTCGGCCCAGTTGGCCAAGTGCATTGTAATTGTTGTTGCTGTTGCAAGTGTAAATTTTATTGCATTTCAATTTGGCAACAAGATTTCCCCCTTTTCTTTTGTCTGTCTGTCCGACTGTCTGTCTGTCTATCTCTCTGCCTGACTGGTCAACCGGAAAGCGAACTCATTTTTGTCATTTCCGTTCGTCATTTGGGGGGCAGGAAGTTTCATAATAATAAAGACGAGACACAACGAATCAGCCATGTGGAGGGGTCATATGGATAATGCAGTTAATATTGCTCCAATGCCCTTTGCCCTTCAGCTAGCTCCAACACGCTTTCTCTATCTCCACTCTTTCTTTCTTCCATTCTTTCTTTCTGCCTGGCTGCCTGCCTGTCGTTATTTTGACGTCTTTGCATTTGTTTCTTGTGGATGGATCCTGGGCACGCGCACCTGTATGAAGGCAAAGCAGCTGCCTGCCTGCATTGCAGGATGCGTTGTCGTAAGGATCGCGCAGGTGCAACATTTACCGTTTGCCTCGACCAACTGCAACAGCAGCAACAACTATAAGCGCTGCTGCCCCTCGCAGTGGACACACTCCACACTCCACCGACTCCATTCAGATCCTTCTTCTTCTTCTTTCTTTTTTTTTTTGTAAACATCCTTTATGATCTGTCTGTCTGTTTGTCTGGCTTTTGTCATTGCTCAACGTTTATTTTTTGTTGTTTTTTTTAGCTCCATTCAACATGGAAATATTTATAATTTATGTTACAAAATATTTTCATGATTATGTTGCTGGTCGTCAAGAATAAGAAGATGGGGTATATTACATGATCATCAAAATAATACTCAGAGCCACACGTCGACGACTAAATACTCTTTAAGGCAAAGCTCTTGTTCTGTAGGAGATATATATGTCACATATATCTATATTATATTAACAGCAATATTTTAACAATCTCTAATTAATATTTATTATGTACCACACATATTATATATAATATTATGTAATTCCAACCACATTCTCCAATGCATATCCAGATCGTTAGACATAAACTCCCTATATAGCCCGCTGGCTCCTTTAGTAACATTCAAAATGTCACAATTTATGACTTTGCTCGTTTCTAATTAACCCAAAAGTGATGTCAGTTACAGATAGTTAGTTGGGAGAGCTCAACGATACCTAAAGCCTTTCAGGTAGCAGGTAGAGCTACTGTTTTATTGCTGCAGTTGCTGTTGCTGTTGCTGCTCCTGTTGTTGTTGTCTCTTCTATTTGCAGGTGGATAAACATGACATAAACATACGACAGGGAGCCGTAGGTGGCACCGCTCGCGCCTCCCGCTCCACATTTTTTGATTTATTAAGCAAACGAATCGAAACATTTAAGAGTTCTTGACAATTTGATCTTGTAATGTGGGCGTTTTATTATGCAATCAGTAGCCCAAAACATTAGATCAAGATCAGATACGACAAGAGAAAAGGAAAAAAAAAACTAAAGCAAGCCAAATAGGCAAAATAAAATCAAAGACCCAGATACGATTTCACTTTCATGCCTCTTCCTCTTCGTCTTCTACATTTATTGTGTTGACAATTTCCTATGAAAATTGAATTTGAAATTGATATGTTGACATTGATATGCCCTATCTATAAAAAAAAAAAACGAGACAGAATTTGTTGCTACTCGGGGCGTGCCTTGGCTTGGCCCAGCAATATAAAAGAAGTTCAAGTCCTTCGTCTGCTTCTTCTTGTTGGCTGTGTGTCGCAATGCCTTTCGATTTCATTTGAAATATCGCGGCAGTTAAATTCCTCGAGCATTGAGAAAATTCTTATCAAGCTGATTTATGATTCCTCCATATACTAGAAAATGAAAGAATTCCCATATAATAACTAGCAATGCTTTGATAGCTAAGATTTATGCTTTGTCAATAGAGTCGGGATTGGAGATATTTTGAATTGAATTAAAAATTTCAAAGGACTTGAATTTATACTGCACAAACCAGTTAGAATATAAATAAAATAAAGAAATAAATATATAATATAAATTTTTATAGATTTTCAAAGCAATGAATGAGTGTAAAAAAAATAAAATAAATAAAATAAAAAAAAAAAAAATTTATATAAAATTATAAACTTATCTCCATTCCTTCATGAGGAAAATATTTATATAAAATCTAACTCGCTCTTCCCGAGCTCAGTGGGCTCATACACTCATACTTTGGTTTAGACAAACTTCTGTGATCTGTTAGACAAACATTATCTAAGGCTTTGCTCGTTGTGCCCCGGGACCTGCATCTTGTGCATCATGTTTGTCCTGGCCCAGATGTTTACTCTCGCCTAATCCTTTTCCCAAACAGCAGCAGCCAAAAACATTTTCTTAGCTGCGCAGCTCAAGAATATTGCGCAAATATAAACTGTGCTGAAAACAGACAGAACGAGTGAGAGATAGAGATAGAGAGAGAGAGAGAGAGAGAGAGAGCAATCGCTCTCGTCTTCAGAGCTGTTCAATGCCATTGTTGATCGATCTCGTCTACTGGCAGGCTGTATCAATAAGATATATATACGCATCTATCATTGTCTTTGGCTGTAACCACAAAAATTGGCACAAAACGCTGTTATTCCACAGGCTGCTATTTCTCGGAATGTCTCTGCACCTCCACCTTGTCTCACACGTATCTTTCTCTGGGAAAATTCTCAGCCGTTGTGTGCGTGATGTTTTGTGCAATGTTGCGATTTTCCGTTTGGTTTTCTCTGCTTTTCTCTGCGATTCCATTTTCAATTTCAGTTTTTTATGCAATTCTCTGCGCCTTCCTGGAACTGGTTAAGGATTAATCACGTTGTTTCCATTGCCAGCGCATGTAAAGGGTTCGCCTCCTATTTAATATTTTTCGCTAAGCTGCTTGCTTGACAGATGTCCAGAGCAGGAACACTTTAGAGTTTTCCTGTCACGTGTTTTTCATCTTTTTTATAGGCAGATAGATAAAAATAGAGTTTCAACCTGCCTATAGCCTAGCTAAGCTGCTTCTTTTATTGCTTCTCTCTTTTGTTGTCAATTTTATTGGCCAATTTTTGATTTCCTTAAGTGTTTTTGAACTAACACTATTGAGAAAGAGTTTTCTTTTCTCTCTCTCTCTCTCTCTCTCTCTCTCTCTATCTCTATCGCTTTTTCTCTCTCTTTATACGCATAATACTTTCCTAGGCTACCATATTGATTCGTATAACTTTGCAAAAATTTGAAATACATTTAATTGAAGAAAAACTTTCTTAAACTTCTTTAAATCATGTTTCTTATCTATATAATTCTCCACTTCTCACTTCTTGTATCAACTAAAATTGAACTATGGTTTCATCTTGTAGCTTCTCTATATGCATCCATGCTTCTCACTTCTGCTATCAACTGAAATTTATATTAAATTCATCAACAATCTCAGCTCATTTTAATTTTAGAGTAACTTTGCTTCTTTATGAAGCTTTCTCCGATTTCCAATTTCATATAGTACAACTCCTCCGATTTTCTTCTTCTTTGCTTCTCTCTGCTGACGTTGGCTTCTCGAACTTTGCCATCTCTTAAGCATTTTTCTCATACCATTACTTCCATTCCATTTAGTTTAGCTCCTTTAATTTGCTTCTCTCGGCTGCTCTCTACTTCCGATTTCCTTTTATATATTCTGTACATATTTCTGCTCTAATTTCTCTGGCCTTTTTTCTTGCCTCTGGGCCTGTTGGTCGCGTGGTCTCAGCGACACTTGAGACTCTTGTCTCTTATCGAAACGGCGGCATGTAACAAAAACTAAAATTCGCCCTCAGATGTTGCCGCAGCCAAGGAGCAAGTCAAGTGTCTGCTCCTGCGGCGGCTGCTGCTTCGGCTGCTTCGGCTGCTGCTGCAGCAATCCTTGAGTTGTTTGTTTATTTAACAGTGCACAAATTAGACGACAAGCGAGTCAGCTACAGACGGCCGACTGTAGAGACTGTAGACTTCAACTGGCTATCTATCCACTTGACCATTTGTTTTTTGGGACGCGCCTATTTAGATAAGAGCCCTTAAGCCAGCCAGGACTAGACCAAGCACCGGGCACACAGCATGCCTCATGCTGATGTTGTTGTTACTGTCTCAGTTGTTGCCGCCCCGCTGCCAAACTTAATTGTTAATGCTGATACATTTTGGTATCTAGAGCATGCCAACCAACCTGCTGTAGCTGCAGCTATATCTGTAGCCTCATAAACATATTGGCCAGCAAATTTTGCGCATCAGCGGCTAATTAAGTCATTTAGCCAGCTCGTTAGCTGAGCTCTTGGGTCGTCTTCATCGTTGTCGTTGCCGTTGTCGTCGTCATGAATTCTAGACAACAAAAATTCCGCATAAATTCCAAGCTCACAAATCACTTTTATAATGGGCTCTGGCTTTAGGAAGCAGTTCCGTGCTTCTCCAGCTTCAACGTCGTCCTCATTCTTGACTTCTTCGCCCTCATTTCCATTTCCAGCTTCAACTGCAGTCGCTTTCGCTTTTTTGTCTTCGTTTGATGCCCAGCGCTATCTGCTGGCGACATGGCGATAAACAGTGGCAAAGAAATCGCTGCACCATTTTATTCACTATATATATATATATATACATGTATGTGTTTGTATGTATGTGTGTTTAGAGTGTATCTGCTAATGAAGGACGGGGCGTAAAGTGCTTGATTGGCATAGACCACACAGCGCATTTGAGAAATTCATTTGATAGCAGCCAAAGAGACGAACGGACAGACAGACAGAGAGACAGACAGACAGACAGAGCGATCTACAGGTAGCTCTCTGCGGTTTTTGGTTAGACCAAAAGGCTAAAGCGGCTAAAAAGGCTAAGAACTCGCTGCTCATTTTTTGGCTGCTTGTCTTGTTAGGCTAATTGACTTCTTCGTGGCCCGATTTGGCCATTGAGTTCCCTGGGGACCACCTTGAACGCGTGTTTATAAGTTGTTTGCCTCAGCGGATGACAAGCAGCCGACAAATGGCCAAATGGCTAACTGCTGCCCAGGCCGCATTGCCAATTGGCCAACTGTCTGAGCAACGCTTTAGCAGCTCAATTAATCAGCTTTAAGGGGTACTTAGCTACAGGTGTGTCCAGGGTGTGGGAATTTATCTGTATTTCTTTGCTGTGCCTTTGCGGCACTCTCTAAAACAAATGCTGCAACGCCAGACAACTTAATTTGCGATAAACGTTCGTTTATCGTATATAATAAGGCTGTGGAAGCCCAGGTTAGCCATGGCTGATACTTCACATATATACGATACCAATGTGGTTGGATGATAAAAGTGACTAAAATAAGATATATACATATGCTCATGAGAGATCTTAGATAGGAGTATTATGGCTTGTATTAGATCTCTCTTTATAGTTACATCTCTCCTTTTCTTGGTTTATGCGAAAAGAGCGAAAGGCCTTTCTCTCTCTCAATCGGTCTCTCACTATCGGTCTCCCCCTATCGGTCTCTCACTATCGGTCTCCCCCTATCGGTCTCTCACTATCGGTCTCCCTCTATCGGTCTATCCCTATCAAACTCTCCCTATCGGTCTCTCATTATGGGTCTTTCTCTATCGCATTTTCCCTCTCTTTCTTTCCCAACTGGAATTTATATTTTATTAGTATAACATCTATTAATTTTACTCATAGTGCGTTTTCACATCTTTCATTCCATATTTCCCCTTTCTCTCTCTCTCCCTCTCTCCATGGATCTACCTTTCTTTCGCATTTTTCCTCTCTTTCTATCTTGATCTTTCCCAACTGGAATTCATATTTTTCTAGTATAACATCTATTATAATCTCTCTCTCTCTCCCCATGGATCTCTCTCTCTCTCTCTCTCTCTCTCTCTCTCATTTTGCCTCTCTTTCTATCTTGATCTTTCCCAACTGGAATTCATATTTTTCTAGTATAACATCTATACATATTACTCATATACCTTAGAGAATAGCCAACAATAGCAAAAAAAATAAATGCAATTTGTCAAATCAAACTAAAAATTGAATGAAAAACTGGGTATAAAAAACAAGATGAATCGTTGCAATTCACATAGATATGGTACGCATGTACGTACGTATAAATATGTCATACTATATCTAGTTGATTTTTGTTAAATACCATTCGTAATTTCCGTGGAAAATGCAACAAGAGTGCATAGAAAATCGGTCAATTGAACAATTGTTTACACAATGTTCGACAAACGCACAGCATGTGGGCACATTGAAGGGCAAATGGATTCCCAAAAGGTAACCCAAAAGTCACAATGCAAAGATAGCAAACCAGGAGCAGACGAACGAAATAAAGAAACGAAAATAAAGGGAGAAGCAAAAATCACGCAATTTAAACAAAGGGAAAACTGTAAGAAAATCCTGAGAGAAAAAATGCTGAAAGGGAACTTTTTTAATTGAGCAAAAATACAAACAAGTGCAAAAATATATAAATCCACAAAAGGGAAATAGATAATACATACGAGGAGAATGCGTGAAAAGAATGGAAATAGAAGAAAAATGTTGATATAGGGGCGTTTCGCCTGTTGTTCGGCGAGGGCATGTTTTGAGTAAACATTGCCATGTGCATGGAGAAGAACCCGGGCTACAAGAGAATAGGGTCACACGACTGGGGAGTGATTCCATTCATAGGTGAGATATGGTGTCTGGTCAGTTGATTGTTTTTTGACCAAACAAGAAGCAAGAACATAAATATATAAGTTAACACAATCGACCAGCAAAACATAAATGTTCAGATTGATCACGCGCCGTCAGCATGAATGTAGCCGTTCCCAGCGGATATTGCACAACAGCAGCAGTGGCTCCAACGCGCAACAATGTTGTTGCCCGAAGTAATGCGATGCCTCGCGTAAATATGCAATGTCAGCATAATCAGGGTTTAGGGCTAGCTTTGGATATAAGAATTTATGTCACTGTACTTTAGTTGATTTTTGATAATAAAGAACGTCGGTCGTCGCCACGGGATTATTGAAGTCTACTCATTTTGTGCAACACCGCACACTAACATCTAACACTTACAGCAAAAAAGCTTAATTGGCGCCCAACCGAAACGAACCCAAAAACGAAAAAAAAAAAAAAAAAAAAAAAAAAAAAAAAAAAAAAAAAAAAAAAAAAAAAAAAAAACGAAATTAAAACTTCGATTAAAACAAGCATTCAGTGAGATAAATACCCCACAAGTGCAAAAAAAACAGCAAGACAACTAAAACGCATAACCAAACGAAAAAAGAAAAAAGAAAGCAGCATTAGACGAAACAGTACGCAGCGAAGACACCCACCACGAAGCGGCTCATCAGCGAAGAAACACACAACATACAGTCTACTAACATAATATAAGAACATGTGAGTAGAGTGTTCATTGCAAAAAAAGAAATTAAGGAGTAAAAACAAATAAAAATACAATTTCAACCTTTAAATATTAATTATTAATAACAAAAAACGCAGCACGCAAAATTCCCTGTCTTTACTTGCCCTATGAGTGATAGTGAAATACAAGATTTAATAACAAATTTTCGAAAAATTTACAACACAGAAAATTTAAAAATGGCTTTGAATTCAGATCAATTAAAAGCTATAGTAGAAGGCGCAGTCGCAAGCGCTTTAGCTGCTCAAAAAGATAGCTTTGATAGAAAATTAAACGAAATTGAACAACGTATAAATTCAGTACAGGTTAGCGCACCCGAGGTAGAAACTTTCAAGGAGGCAGAAATCAAAATAGGTGTTATTTGCAACGAAACCCTTGACATCATGAAGTCCCTCCCGGACTTTGAAGGAAAAAGCGAAACTTATGTATCTTGGAGAAAGGCTGCGCATATCGCATACAAGGTATATGAGAAATACGATGGTAGCTCAAAGCATTATCAAGCTTTGGGAATATTAAGAAACAAAATTAAGAACGCTGCTGATATGGTACTCTCTTCTTTCGACACTCCTCTAAATTTTAAGGCCATTATAAATCGGTTAGATTTCACGTACTCCGACAAACGACCGATATACTTAATTGAACAGGAGATGTCAACACTCCGCCAAGGAAATTTGACACTACTGCAGTACTACGAAGAGGTAGAAAAGAAACTGACTTTACTTATAAATAAGACAATCATGACCTACGACACCACCGTTGCCTCTTCGCTAAATGAGAAATATAGAGCAGACGCCCTGCGAGTATTCATCTCAGGAACCAGGAAGGCCCTAAGTGATGTCCTATTCTCAGCTAGACCAATTGATCTTCCCTCTGCATTGGCATTGGCTCAAGAAGTTGAGTCAAATCATGAACGTTATATGTTCGCCACAAATTTCGCCCGCAGTATAGAAGAAAAAGCGCAGAAGATCGAACAAAGACAGCAAGTCAGAGACAAGACTCTAGCTCAAGACCCAAAACACAACCAACCAGGAAAAAGCCCACACTACAAAAGACCAGAATTCTCACCACGACAAGAACAGGTAGAACCAATGGACGTTGACTCATCTTCTCGCTTCAGACAGGCTACGCAACACCAACAAAACGCGACCTTCTCGAAACAGACTCAGTGGCCAAATCAACAACGACGCACTCAATACGAAAACTACAATAACCAGGGACAGGCAAACAAACGACCAAACAGCGGTAGCGCACGGTTCACAGGACCGAAACAGCAAAGAGTTAACCACCTAGGAACAGAAGATACAGAATACGAGCAGGACAATAGCGAATACCAAGCGATCGCAGAAACCGAGACAGAAGACGTTGACAATGAATTGGACGAATACGACCAGGTCAATTTTTTAGGAATAAATCCCTGCTCCCGTTCATAGAGAGAACGATAGCAGGGAAAACCATAAAGTTGCTAATAGATACCGGAGCCTCAAAGAATTACGTGAGACCATTAAAAGAACTAAAAAATATTACGCCGGTAGAAAAACCCTTTCGATTAAAATCAATCCATGGCCACAACGTAGTTGACAAGAAATGCATAATGCACCTTTTTAATACCAAGACAACATTTTTCTTATTACCAAACCTCACGACATTCGATGGTATAATCGGACTTGACCTACTAAACCAAACCAACGTTTTATTAGACTTCAAAAATAAGAAACTAACAACAAACTATGGTTCTGAGACCATTAACTTTCTAAAATGCCCAGCCGTAAATTTCACAAGTGTCAAAGAAATAGAAGCCCCTCAGGCTATAACAACGGAATTTCAAACAATGCTCAAAGCCCGAGCAGGAGTATTTGCGGAACCAAATGAAGCGCTTCCGTATAATACAAATGTCATTGCAACTATTAGAACAGAGGACGAGAATCCCATTTATTCAAAATTATATCCATACCCAATGGGCGTATCAGAATTCGTAAACACAGAAACTCAAGATCTGTTAGAAAACGGTATAATACGTCCGTCCCAGTCACCATACAACAACCCCGTGTGGGTTGTAGATAAAAAAGGTACCGACGAGCAGGGAAGAAAAAAGAAACGTTTAGTTATAGACTTCAGAAAACTAAACAAAAAGACAATAGATGACAAATACCCCATTCCCAATATAGCCTCCATTTTATCCAACTTAGGCACAGCAAAGTACTTTACAACACTAGATTTAAAATCCGGATTCCACCAGATTTTACTTGCCGAAAAAGATAGAGAAAAAACAGCCTTTTCTGTAGGAAGCGGAAAGTATGAGTTCTGCAGGCTCCCTTTTGGCTTGAAAAATGCACCTAGTATTTTTCAGAGAGCCATTGACGATGTGCTCAGAGAGCAAATTGGAAAATCTTGTTATGTTTACGTAGACGACGTAATCATTTTTTCTGAAAATATGGAAAGCCATGTCAAGCATATCGCCTGGGTCCTAGATAAACTATACGAGGCCAACATGAGAGTTTCACCAGAAAAGTCGCACTTTTTCAAAGAAAGTGTAGAATACCTAGGTTTCGTAGTCTCAAGTAATGGTATAAAGACATGTCCAAGTAAAGTTGAAGCGATTCGTAACTATGAAGTACCAACAACTTTGTTTAACGTCAGATCATTCCTTGGGTTGGCAAGCTACTATAGGTGTTTCATCAAGGACTTCGCGTCTATAGCAAAACCTATAAGCGACATCTTAAAAGGCCAAAATGGCAAAGTGAGCGCCGGACAATCCAAAAAAATTCCAGTAAAATTTGACGAGAGTCAACATGCGGCATTCGAGAAGCTAAAAGAGGTTCTTGCATCCGAAAATGTAATGTTGCTCTACCCTGACTACAAGAAGCCGTTTGATTTAACAACGGACGCTTCATCCTCTGGTCTTGGGGCAGTTCTGTCACAAGGTGGAAAACCAATCACCATGATATCAAGAACATTAAAGGATAGAGAGCTTATCTTTGCAACAAATGAGAGGGAACTACTTGCAATAGTTTGGGCTTTAAAAAACCTCCGAAATTATCTATATGGGGTAAAAAATTTAAATATCTTTACGGACCATCAGCCTCTGACGTTTGCAGTATCCGACCGAAACCCGAACGCAAAAATCAGGCGTTGGAAAGCTTTTATAGATGAATATAACGCAAACATCTATTACAAGCCAGGGAAGGAGAACTACGTTGCGGACGCACTGTCACGGCATAATATTCATGCCCTAGAGGACGATGTACAGTCAGACAGAGCCACAATTCACAGCGAAATATCGCTCACATACACCATAGACACAACAGACAAACCAATCAACTGTTTCCAAAACCAAATTATAATAGAAGAAAATAATATAGCCTCTGATCGTACAGTTATCCTATTTGGTAAGAAAATCCGACATACAATTCATTTCTCAAACAGAGACTCGTTAATCAAAAGAGTTTGCGATGTAGTCAAAAAAGATGTCGTAAATGCAATCCATTGCGAGTTACCAATATTAGCATTCATACAACATAAACTAATAGAAACTTTTCCAACAACAACATTTCGATATACAAAGTACATAGTAAATGACATTTTTGATAAAAACGAACAGAAAGAAATAATTGCAACAGAACACAATCGGGCTCACAGAGCAGCCCAAGAAAATGTGAAGCAGATTTTACAAGACTATTTTTTTCCGAAAATGACAAAATTAACGAACGAAGTTGTTTCAAATTGTAAAATTTGTAAAACAGCTAAGTACAATCGTCACCCACAAAAACAAATACTTGGAGAAACACCCATACCTTCCTATGTGGGCGAAATACTACACATAGACATATACTCAACCAATAAAAAATACTTCCTTACGTGCATAGATAAATTTTCAAAATTTGCAATTGTTCAACCCATCGCTTCAAGGACAATAATTGACATACAATCAGCAATTTTACAACTTGTAAATTTTTACCGGCATACCAAGACGATCTATTGCGATAACGAGCCCTCCATAAAGTCCGAAACAATAAAATCTCTGCTAAACAATCAATATAACATTCAAATCGTAAATGCCCCACCACTCCATAGTACATCAAACGGACAAGTCGAGAGATTCCATAGCACCCTCGGTGACATTGCAAGATGCCTAACAGCTCAAAGAAAAATTACTGACACTGTTGAAACGATACTTCAAGCAACTATCGAATATAACAATACAATTCACTCAGTAACGGACAAACGACCAATCGATATAATCCACTCATCCTCCCCAGAACTCGAAATAGAGATAGGAAATAAAATTCAAAAGGCACAACAACTCCTAACAAATAGAGTAAACGAAACAAGACACAATAGACAATTCCAAATAGGCGACACAGTTTTGGAAAAAACAAACAGACGCTTAGGGAACAAACTGACACCACTATACAACGAAGGCAAAATTGACGCAGACTTGGGGACAACAGTCTTAATAAAAGGGAGGGTGGTCCACAAGGACAATCTAAGATAGGCAAAACATTAAATTCCCTTTTTTATCTTTTTAGGATTTGGACTATACTTCTTTTTGCTACAACGATAACAGCGAAATTGACTGACTATACTAACATGGACTACATACCGATCTTGGACGGATACGTAACCATTTGGACGGATTTCCAATACTTGAAGCACTCAACCAACCTTACCCTATACTCAGAAATAGTAAAAAATACGAAAGAATTAGCAAACCATTTCCCCCGATCACATATGAGAATGTTATTAGACGCAGACATACAACATATAGAAACATTAATAGCTACAGTAAATGTCCACCATAGACATGCTAGGAGTATCAATATGCTAGGCACCGTTCTAAAGGTCGTAGCTGGCACGCCAGACCATGATGATTTCGAGAAACTAAAATTTACACAGAATGAACTTGTAGAGTCAGAAAATAGGCAGATAACCATAAACACAAAATGCAGGAACAAATTAATAAGCTAACTGACACCGTAAACCTCCTAGTAAAAAACACAAAAGTAAAACAAGTAGACACAGAGCATTTATATGAAACGCTGCTAACAAGAAATAGAATAATTATCTCAGAGTTAAAAACCTTAATACTATCAGTAACACTTGCAAAGGTTGGAATTGTAAACCCCTCCATTTTGGATTCCACTGATTTAAAAAACATTGTTAATGAACACTCTATAAATATCACTATTACTGACTTAATGGAAGTATCTCAAATTAAAGTTTTGTTAAGCGAAAATTTTCTACATTTCATTATAAGATATCCTAAGCCTAGCATAGTATGTAAAAAATTAACCGTATACCCTGTCCAACACAACGGCATCATAATAAATTTCGCCGAAGACTACAATTTAGCTGACTGTGGAAATCATGTAATATCAATAGGAAATTGTAGTACAGCCCTCACAATAACGTTCTGCAAGAAGTCACCCTACACAACATGCGCTCAACAGCTACACTCAGGGGACACCGCACATTGTTCAACTCGGCCCAGCCACCTCGAACCTCTAACCATAGTCGACGATGGAGTAATCATCATCAACGACGGAGCAGCTACAGTCAACGAGCAGATGGTAAAAGGGACGTTCCTCCTTACCTTTGACGACAAGATAAAGGTAAACAACACCGTATACCAAAACCAAAAAACTACGTGAGGAAATCCCCGGGACCAGCGGTATCTGCGCTTTTAAATATAACAGACCACCAAGAGATACCAAGCCTGCCATACCTGCAGAAGATAAGCATAAAAAATCTGCGGGATATTGCTCAACTAGAGGAAGGGCTAGTAAGAAGGCCAATAGTATCTGGGCTAACCGTGGCCATCCTTTTACTCTCCTGCTACGCTTCGATGAAACTCTATCAAAGACATCAGAGGAACAAACGTCAACGTGATCTTCAAACATTAATTAACAGTTTCAAGAAAGCCGAGGACGTCATTCATCTAAGTGGGGGAGGAGTTAACACAATCGACCAGCAAAACATAAATGTTCAGATTGATCACGCGCCGTCAGCATGAATGTAGCCGTTCCCAGCGGATATTGCACAACAGCAGCAGTGGCTCCAACGCGCAACAATGTTGTTGCCCGAAGTAATGCGATGCCTCGCGTAAATATGCAATGTCAGCATAATCAGGGTTTAGGGCTAGCTTTGGATATAAGAATTTATGTCACTGTACTTTAGTTGATTTTTGATAATAAAGAACGTCGGTCGTCGCCACGGGATTATTGAAGTCTACTCATTTTGTGCAACACCGCACACTAACATCTAACACTTACAGCAAAAAAGCTTAATTTATATACGAAATGCACAAATCATTTAATCAAACAAGCAACAAGGGCTTCCGTCTGTCTGCAGCTAAACGAACAATTGATTCCATGAAATTCCGTAAAATTGCACAAGAGTTGGCAAGCCAAGGGGGAGAGCCAAAAAATACGTCTGAGATATCTTACAGACAGCATGCCTATCTCTATGTAAGAGCAGAGAAAGAGAGGGGGAGTGAGAAAGACAGACATGCATCTCCTTTTCGTATAGCCCCAAATACCTCAAAGATACTCTATAGATCAAGCTGAACTTACATGTGTAGAGTAAGAGAGTGAGAGAGAGTGAGAGAGAGAGTGAGAGTGAAAGAGAGAGAGAGAGAAAGATAGAGGCAGAGTGAAGAAGAATCATAGTGAGGAAGAGAGAAAGAGAGAGATGGATAGATGAAGAGTGGGGAAGAAGCAGAGGATGAGAGAGAGAGAGAGAGAGAGAGTGAGCTAGATAGAGGCAGATTGAGGAAGAACCGGAGTGATTGAGAGAGAGTTAGATAGAGACAGAGTAGGGAAGAAGCAAAGTGAGAGAAAGAGTTGGAGAGAGTGAAGAAGAATCAGTGGGAAGAATCAGAGTGAAAGAGATAGTGAGTTAGAAAGAGGTAAAGCCAGGAAGAGCCGGAGCCAGAGAGAGAGTGAGATTGAGAGAGGCAAATTGAGGAAGAACTAGAGTGAAAAAGATCAAGTGGATCCACGTGCCTTCAATTAGATCCACTTTCTTATTAAATCTTTTCTGGTAAAGCTGTATATTTCAAAGAAACCCCATGAATCTATCTATATCTATGAATAACGAATATCAAGAGTATCAACTTTTATGAAGGAACCAATCAATATTTCAATTTGTATTCATTATTCATTACAGAAAATCAATATGAATATATGTAAAATTTCAGTTTCATAGTTCAAGCATTCCATGTAAGCATGCTGCTTACTCGACTCAAGTGCTACCAGATAGATCATAGTTTATGAGTTCAGTCAATTTCAACATTCACTTACACTGCACTCGCTTCAATAATTACAGAACATAAATTAAAAACAACTTATGATTAATCCAGAGCAAAAACCAAGTAAAGAGAGTAATAAAACAAGAGCAATTCTACCAGCTGCTGCTGCTGTAGCTGCTGTGTGCTAATCTTATCAACAGGACCATAATTTGCTGTGCGCAGACACAGAGAGAGAGAGAGACAGTCGATGCTGGCATATCTTATCGGACGGGAGTACCAACTGCCGGGCAGCAAGTGCCAGAACAGCGATTAGAGGTTAATTGCACGACTCTGTCTTAGAGCAGAGGCCCCTCCGGCTCTTGTCTAATTACAAGTGGCGCAGCATGCGCAGCTCGAGATAAGGCTGGAGGACACGGGACACGAGACACAGGACACACAGTTGCTGGCGACAGCAAGTAGTCGTCGGCGGCATAGTTCAGTAGCTGCAAATCCTTGAGCTACAATTCACTTTTGACGCATTCAGGACTCGAGGGATCGACTCGATGCGACTCGATCAAGCGATCATTCAAGTGCATTTAGATCCTCGTTCCTTCGGGTAACAGGAGACGAGCGCGCTGCCTAACCGCATCATCTAAATGCAACGGCCCGTAAATATTTCTAAGCCGAAAGCAAAAAAAAAAGAAAACCCAAAACCTTTTGCCAATTCTCCTGGATGCAGTTAAGCGTATCTCTCACTGAAAAAAAAACGGGTTGTGGTAATTACACCAAATGCATATGCCACAAAAGAATACCAAAAAGAAGGAAAAAAAAAAAAAAAACATCATCACAGGAAATCAACGCTTGACATAGAAATCATATCAAAAAGAGTTAATCACAAAAGAGTTGAGCCGGGCGATTTGCTCTGAAAAGGGGGTTTGCTATAAAGTGCCTGAGCATCATTCACAATAGCGAAAAAAAAATCAATTCAACATATAATTCGTGCTCTATTAGAAATCAATATATATGTATACATATGAAATTGATTAAAGAGTTTACTATAGACTGAGGGAGGCTCGATATACAATATATATATATATTTATTTATGGAGCTGACTAGAGAGGTAAAGAGGCATAGATGTTTAGGGCTTAAGCTACTGTTGAGCTTACCAATTCATAGAAAAGTCTGAAAGAATTTAAACCATATTAGAGACGATAACTATTTCAATTTTTAGGCCATCATCCTTACATCTAAAGTATATGTATTTCGCGTTTACTTTGCTTGATAACTGATCAACAAATAATATACATATACATACTTAATTTCAACTCCCGAATATAAATCACGTTATCTGACCTTCTCCATCTTTGATAATATTTCTCATTCTTAATTGTTAAGCGCGTACTACCTCAATAAAGCTTAAAGACTACCGTCAAGGCCACAGCCAAGGCATTACTATAAAGCTACATAAAAATATATATAAATATATAAAAACAGAAATCACAAAATAACATAAAAAAAAAACAGCAGAGTAAATTGGAAAATACACGAAATTTCTGGTCGAAATCGTTGCAATCTCGTCCAGGAATCAGAGATGCGTGCACTAATTAAGATCCATCAATGCGAAACAATTTCGAGTGTCCTCTACGTTGCGACATGTAAAAATTATGCTAAAAGTGAAGCGAGCCGAGCCGAGCTGCTGCTGCTGTTGTTGTTGTTGTTGCTGCTGCTGTTACTTCGCGGCGACTTCTTCCGAGTCCTGGACTCGAACTTCATTTAAATGGTGGGGACCATCCTGCATACTGGCTAGATGATATATAAGGCGTAACGCAACCAGTTCATTCAACACCTGCAGCGGTGCGACTTCAAAACGCGCGTGCGCACAGTGGCAAAGGACAGCGCAGGAGAAGTGGCAGGAGTAGGGGTAGGGGTACGTGCAATGGTAAGGGACAGGGGACAGTAGTAGCCAGGGTAGGTGCTAGATGCGATATAGGGGAATGGACACGCGGGCAGAAAAAGTCATTGATTTCATTTGTGTGCATATGTGTGTGTGTGTGTGTGTGTCGTCCGTTGTGCCACACGCGGCTCATTAATATGTAAACCTTCAGTCCGGCAGCGACTTCTCCCTTTCTCTCTCTCCCTCTCTCTCTCTCTCGCTCTCTCTGTCTCTTTGCCTCTTTCCCCGTTCCTATTCTTGTCTCTCAGCAAGGTCATTCTGTTCTACAAATTAAAGTGGTTGCATTTTTGTGCATATACACTAGCAATAGGGCATAGAGCATATCACATGACTTTTGTTCACATGAGAGCGTATATATAGCTACGGACTATATCAAGTTATATCTTGAAAATGCAAAACTTTTAGAATCAATTAAGAGAGAGAGAGAGAGAGAGAGAGAGAGAGAGAGAGAGAGAGAGAGAGAGAGAGAGAGAGAGAGAGAGATAGAGAGAGAGAGCGAGGAGAGGGATAGAGAGGTGGAGTTAGACAGAGGGCCTTCTCCCCTCGTATAGTGCAGTTACTTTTAATCATAAACATTTTCTTGTCAAATCTGTATGATTCTATATACACTTCTATTCCATTCAGAGAAGTCTCGCATCTTTGTTATAGAAAAATTATTCATAAAGAGTATTATGAATAATTTGGAATCCTGTAAATTGATGTATACTTATATACTTCTCTGATCAGAAAGAAGAAACCTCATATTACATTGATGTATAAGTGTATTTACTTCAGCTATTTACTTCTACTAGATTCTGTTAGCCTTATAGCTGGCTTGCCAACATGATTTATATTAATCCAAGTTTATCCAAGTTTATCCAAGTTTATCCAAGTTTACTACACAAGTTTTCATTTAAGGTATATTTATTAAGATTTTCACTTGCCTTTTAAGAGTATTCATGCTTCGTTTCTCTGCCCATTTTCATGCATTTAATTTAGTTTTCCGTCTACCTTTCTTTTTTTGCTTTTGTTATTTAATTTCCCAACTCTTTTGTATATTTTATTTTTGTGTCGTGCCTAAAGTTTCATTTTAATTACCGGCCGCAGTCTTTTATGCGAAATTTGCATAATTCCGCCTGCTGTTGCCGATCGCTGATTAAATCCTTTATGAAGGACCCTCGTTGCGCGTGCGCGTTGCGCACCATTCACTCATTTGCTCACCCCTAACCCCGTTCCCCCCGTACCCTTCGCCGCATTTTGTCGCTCTTCAGCCAGCGGCAACAAGTTTGCACCCGAAAGCTTTATTTTACCCCATTTTAATCAGTTATTCAAATAGATTTCATTCCATTTTCAATTGTTAGCGCATTAATTTCGCGCATTGTTCCCCTACCCATGCGCCCACCTCCTGCACCACACATCACTTCACCTATCTCACCCTCCTGCTCGGCTCTCGGCTCTCGGCCCACAAATACATACAAAAAAGTTGCAATTACACAAGCCCAGAGCCATCTAGATCCCATTCTTTTGGGGTGGGTAGGCTGGTATACAAAAACATCGACAAATAAATATATATATATTTGTGTGTGTGAGTGTGTATGTGCATATATGTATATTCATTCAGGCTTCGGCTATAGCGACTATTAGCTCGGAGCTATGTCTAGAAAGTTTTGAAGCATGATCAGAGTGTATTTAGTTTCGTTTGATAGTATAGAAATTGTGAAATGAATTTTCATATTTCATCTACTTTTCACCTCTATTAATTTAACATTGGGATGTCAAAAATAGGAAATTGAAAAATTGGAATATGAAATTGAGAGAACTCTAATCCATACTGGTATGTTCCTGAATATTTATACTCTGAACCCATTGAAAATGGGAAATCCGGGTATAATAGTCTTAATATTTATATATATATATTTTTATAATCACATTTTTTAGATACAAGAATATATTTTTATGGATAAAATAAAAAATTAAATATTAAATATATAAATTATTTATATGACGAAGTCCACCCATATCTTACAGAGATAAAAACTTAATAAGCTACCTAGAAATACTCTCAAAAAATATTATCGTAAGATACAATAAATAATTTATTTTTTATTTTATTTTACAAAGTTAGCTATAATACACAAGAATATTAAAGCTAAGTATATACTAAGAGCGCTAGCGACCAGGCCTTCGGCTCTGTAATTTATTTTTAATTGCTCATTATTACTACAAATTATCTATAATTGCGAAAAAAAAAAAAAAATTGTGCTTGGTTAGCCTCACAGCAAAATACCTTCTAATATATACAGCCGCATCTCGATAATTCGTACCACAAAATCACGATAAATCGAAAAAAAAAAAATTCTATCCCCTTGAATTAAATATGTTCTCTAAAATTTCTATAATTGAAATTTTTGTCATTTCGAATTATAGAGATTCTACTGCATTAAGAATTTCTTGATTTAAAAGAGTGTTTATTTATAATATTTTTTTTTTAAATACATATACATAAACATACGTTTCATTTGTAGCGCACAATAAGGACACCAAAACAAAAAGCTTAATACAAAAGTTGCTGCCGCCCCGGCAACAGCAGCAGCAACTTCAACAGCCGAATATATACACACAAACATACATATATGTCTGAATATACATATATACATACATACACAAATATGCATAGTCATAGACAAAGCGTCACTAATCCTGTTAGAACTTAATGTGCAGCAGCAGCGTAGGTTGACAAGCGATCAGGCTGATGGCGCGCGCGCACACTCACACACGCACCCAATACACACACACACACGCACAGTCCTTTAAAATTACCTCGTGGACATTTGTTGTTGACAAAATGCCAGAGCAACAGCAGCAAACTCCAATAGGGGTTGCTGCACGTACCATTTGCTGATAGCTCTGCGATTGCCCGAGCTGAGAACGTGGCCTGGACTGACTGTGTGCTCCTGGCTTTGGCTTTGGCTGTGGCTGTGGCTGTGCCTGTGGCTGTGGCTGTGCCTGTAGATGGATAATAAGGAGCACACTTTGAGCGATTGCAGCAGGAGCAGATGTTTTTCGCGGCTGCCAATGGCCGAAGAGCACGGGACACGCGGGACATGCCAACAATGGGCATTAGGCAGGCTGGCAAACCCAAAAGCCGAGAGACCCCGACCGACCCCGAGCGACAGCAACAAAACATTAAAAACAACAACAAACAAGCAATAAATGGGCAGCTCGAGCATGAACGACTGCAGAATACCCGCTCTCAGAGCTATTTAAATGGATGGAGCGGAAATTACTTATTAGGAATGGGTTTCTATATGAGTAGAGCGGAGCTGAGCAGGGCGTAGAAAGAGACTGAGTTGACTCTAGAACAGTCTTTGCATTTATTCAGCATACAGTGTTGTTGACAAAATCAAATGCGCTTTTTTATAAGCCACTCTCACTACTATTTACTAGAATACTTTACTAAAATATTCTACTACTATTTATATGAACTTTATATGAGCTATACTACTATTAATTTTATCAACTTTAATTAAATATTCCACTACAATTTATATAAACTTTACTAAGGTATTCTACTACTATTTATATGAGCTATACTACTATTTTTATGTACTCTACTAAAATATTCCAACTCTATACGAGCTATACTACTATTTTTATTAACTTTAGTAAAATATTCCACTACTATTTATATGAACTTTACTAAAGTATTCTACTACTATTTATATAAGCTATACTACTATTTTTATGTACTCTACTAAAATATTCCAACCCTATTTATACGAGCTATACTACTATTTTTATTTACTTTAGTTAAATATTCCACTACAATTTATATAAACTTTACTAAAGTATTCTACTACTATTTATACGAGCTATACTACTACTTTTATGAACTTTACTAAAATATTCCAACTCTATTTATATAAACTTTAGTAAAATATTCCACTAATATTTGTATAAACTGTATTTAAATATTCTACTTCTATTTATATGAACTTTACGACTATTTTTATAAACTCTACTAAAATATTCAAACTCTATTTATATGAACTTTAATAAAATATTCCACATTTGTATAAACTTTATATTAATATTCGACTTCTATTTATATAACTTTACTACTATTTTTATAAATTTAACATAAATATTCCACTACTATTTTTATGAAATTTTTTAATATAGTAGTGAAATTTTTATGAACACTACTACAAAATTTCACTACTATTTTCATGAGCCCAACCACCAAATTCATTACGATTCGTATTTTAGCAAATCACAAAAACTTTTCCTGTGGAAATCCAGCTTCAATAACAGCAGCTAATATACCCAACTCTATACGCGGTGAACGAGCATGACTACCAAAAAAAATAAGCAAAAACCCTGGTGCCACCATTCGCAGTGGTTGTTGTTGGCGTCAAACCGGTCGCTCGATTGGTCCCTCTCATGGGCCGATCAGGATCGCGTTGTCCTGTAGCGAAATGCAATGCTTTTTCCACCAAAAAAAAAAAAGTCATATAGATTCATTTGTTGATTTTACTCGGATTGAGGGTGAGCCAGGCATATGTATTATACGAAACACACACACACACATACATATATATATTTATATGTACATAGTTTGATTTCATGCTAACTGTCCCGTCAACCCCCAACGCCCATTGGCATGCCGCCTAATGGTGTACCTGGCAGACTTTCATACCTTTGCACGTGCACGTGCAGCCCCTGTTTATGCTGTTGAATGTAGTTTGTTGTGTATGTGTGTGTTTGTTTTTTTTTTCTAGAGTTTTCAATTTGAATTCCTATGGCAAATTTCAATTTTTCGCTCTTCACATTTGTTCATTGTTGCATTTCTCTCAAAACTCACATGCAAATCTCTTTCCATGCGAATGCACACTTTAGGCGCATGCCGTTCTTCATATCAATGCCTCAAGACCTATGGGAATCAAGGGCATGTGAAATGCAGCAAAAAAAAAAGTAATAAAGTTGATTAAGCATCTGCAGCTATTCGAAGACTTTTCATATTCCATTTCTCTAATCCACGCCATGGATGTCTTGTGATATCTTATGAGCATCTAGCTTTGCATTATACTGAAGTATCGTAGATCATATCTACATATATATACTACTTTCTTGCATGTACAGAACTTTAGTTCAAGTTTGTTAGATTCAATCAAATGATAATAATAAGATGGATTACATATAACGCCATATGTCCAACATCATAATGAATCGATCTGCACCAACTTATATATATAACTATAAAATCACATAAGACTCAAGTGAAAATCAATCAACTCAACTCAATAGCTGACAATTGAATTGATTAAACAAAAACAATAGGTACAGCATATATTATTCATGTTATTCGACTTATATAACTTTTTCTTTCACAGCAACCGTGCTCAAGCAACAGCTCCGAAAACCCCTTTGCGAAGCTCACTCAATCTCCGTTAACATTCCATGCCATGCACTGCCCCACTTGACATTTATTTCGGCATTCCCAAGGGCTTTTACAATATTTTTCAGACACTTTTCCGCTGCTGTAAAGGGATTTCCGTTGAAGTTTCCTTAATCGAATGCGTTCGCTCACTCATAAATTCATAATTCCACACACACACACACACAATGCACTCAAACTGAGTACACACACATATATGTATGTGTATATATATAGAAACTGAAATTTATGTGCGCACAGATGCCCAAAGAAAGCAAGAAGCAAATCAGCAGGACACTAAAGTACAAGGACACTTGAGTTGACGACAAGTAGAAGATGTGAAGTAGGAGCATACATGGAGCTACTATATATAACACATGTACATGCTTACTATATATACACATATGTATATATGTGTATATTCAACAACACGATCAGCTAATTTTATGTAAAAAATATTTTCGAAAGTGTTTGCCTGATTGATTTAGGGCCCGGCGGCTGTGACAGACATATCGACAGAGAGAGATAGAGAGAGTGAGAGAGAGAGAGAGCACTCTGCTTTCACTCCAATTTCGAATGCAGCTCACACGCACGCACACACATGTAAACACACACGCATTCACATATTCATATTCATATTCATTGATCTATGGCCAGTTCCCAGTGAAATCGATGCCAGCGAATGCAAATAAACCGAACCCTAGACAAATCTTAGCAGAGTTCCTTTCATTTTGTGCCTTTAATTTCTATTTACACAAACTGTTGTACTTTCTCAAAGAAGGCCAAGCAGGATGTGAGCCACATCGAATTCGAAAGTTAAATGATGCCAAAAATGCATAAAGAACAATTAAGAATCTGACAGAATACTCATTCCTCTTCAGATCTATTTTCGGATTCTTCTCCAATGGCAACTTGTATTTTCAGCCCGAGTCTATATTCCAAATTTCATACGCACACAAATTTAGACGAACCAAATTTATTCCCAAGGCTACTCTCAGCCATCAGTCGAGCAAATAGAACTAGTTCAAATCGGTTCTAGTTCATGTAGATCAAGGCATCTATAAGCTAGCAAATTCTAAGGGTTGATAACCACAATAAATTTCAACATATTTTCGATCTGACACTTTATTTTTTTTCAACTATAAAAACTCTCTATATATATATATATAATAATAATTATTATAATGCTTAAAATAATCGCTCAGCTCGACTTTCAACCCTGCTAAAAAACAGAACTAGTTCACATTTAAATGAAAAAAATAAAATAAAATAAAATACTTTCAAGGGGTTGCTTCACTCACTCTGCTAGCATCATCATCATGATTGTCAGCATTGTCATCATCATCTTCATGATCTTTAGCTTTATTTATTTATGATTATAATTTGATGATAGTGCCGAGAGGCGAAACACTACTTGACTCGTTCGCTCGCATAAAGCACAGCACATAATATACATATATGCAAATATACATATAGATATGTTTATATGTACTCTACTCCTTTGGCTTAAGGATATACATAAGCTCCTTCACATACGCTCAACAGCAAGGCAAAGCCACAGGCGTGTCGTGACGGCAAAGTGGGACGCTACCAAGTCAAAGCCTACTCAACAACAAAAGCGATCCGGAACACACACACACACACGACACACACAGTCACAACTGTTAACTCCTTGTTAAGGAGAAAAAAAAAAAACAAGAAATAACAAGAAAAAAACGAGCTTAATTTGAAATGAACGAACTTTGAATGTCCTTACAAAGGCTTTCGGTGCACATACGGAAAAAGCTCGTGTAATGAATCAGCTAAGATTTGAAATTTTGTTTATCTGTCTACGTACTTCCTATATACCCATTTTATATTCTATACTATCACTTACAATCCTTCTAAATGCTTAAGAAATATAAATTTGATTAAGAATCCTTACTGAAGGATATTTCATATGTACACTCAGTTTTCTACAGATCATATATATGTACATATATAGATAGATAGATAGATAGATCTAGTTATAAGACTTTATCAGCAACATATATCTATTTTGTCTATATCTATATGTCTATTTTTCCCCTCGCTCTCTCTCTCTCTCTCTTTCTCTCTCTTTAATACATGCCATATTAAGATCATATCTTAAGATAGAGATCATATCATCATATATAATATGTACATATATAAATCCTATATTTATACTTCTCATGCTCCTACACTGAGCTAAAGCCCTCCACTTCATATACACTACTCTCGAAAATAAAAGGACCTCAGTGCGCTACAGAGTTCCTTCAGTCTGTTCAAACCGGTCGACCTCATCCTCAGCCTTAGCTACGTAAGACGTTTCCTTGAACTTTTCAAGTGAACTCAAGTTTATAAAATGTGTAGCAAGTACACACACACACACACATACAAACATATATACACGCACACATAGGCTGTGTGTTTCAGGTCTAGGCTCAACTACCTGAAAGGCGCAATTGTAGCATGCATGTCCTTGCCTTTGGCTCAGACTCCAGGCAAGGCATAGATCACAGAGAAAAGTAACCAAAAAAAAAAAATATATATATATATATATATGTATGTACATATTTATATGTATTAAAATTTAAACTAGTTTCGGAAACTTTTTCGTATTTTTGTATTTTCCCACAGGCACCCTAATTGTCCAAGGCAATATTCAATAGCTACAATTTGAGCTCTGTCAATTTTAATTACAATTTATAGAGCATACAAATTGAAGATTCGCAATTTCACTTCTTCTGCTTCTGCTTCTTCTTCTTTTTTCTTGGTCTCTTTTAATTAGCTCAACAATTGGCAAATGATTTCAGAAGAAGACAAATGTCTGCATTGATTAAGAATTATGATCGTGCACACCTCTGCCCAGTTAGGGGTTAGAAAGTGCAAACAGCAACAACAACCCGCAGTTTCCTTTCAGAGCTCATATGGGAATGCCAATTTGGTAGGTGACAAGCGTTAAAGTCTCACAGAATCACACGAACAATGCCAAATGCACCAAAGTGATTAAGTGGAAAAGTTATATCGACTTGACGTCTTCAATGAGCTGAAGAAGAGGAAGACGTGAAAGATGAAAACAGCCACTCAAGCTGCTTATTGTTGATGGGAAAATGCTTTTAATGAAAACAAAAAAATTGAATGTAAGCAACTGACAAAAAAAAATAAAAGAAAAGAACAAAAATGCTAAAAAAAACTTGATCTGAAACATTTATGGATATCTTTAAGACAAAGAGCTTTCATTACAAAGAAACATCTCAGTTTCTTCACGAAAACCTTTGAGCATAAGCTATTGAAAACCAGCCTAAAAAAAAAACTTACAGCACCTGGTAGAAGTATGAAAAGCCATTGCATATTTGAAGCATTTTAAAAACAATTTATTATAATATTATTAATTTCGAAAGCTGAAATATTGCTCCAGAAGAAGACATTAATTAAATATTAAAAATAAATATGTATTTTAAAAAATATTAAAAATAAATATGTATTTTAAAAAATATTAAAAATAAATATGTATTTTAAAAAATATTAAAAATAAATATGTATTTTAAAAGAGTATACAATCTCAAACGAGCTAGAGAAAATAGAAACTAAAGAAATAAAATTTATTTATTGATTATACAAAACCAAAAATAAAATTTTTTTAAATTTAAATATTTAAAAAAATTAATATTAATGTAAATGTTATAGAAAATATTAATAAAAAAAAGATTAATCATTGTTGGAGTTAATGAAAAAAAAAAATATTTTTAATTAATACAAATTTAATTAATAAAAATAAATATTATAGAAAACTTAAAAAATAAATTGAAATTTTTTAGTTTTCTTAAAAGTCAAATATTTACAATAATTAAAATTCAATATATAACGAAAAATTAAAAAGTATTTATAAAAAAAAAAAAACAGTGAAATGAAAAAATAAAACAATATTCTAATAGGTATAATAATAAAAATATTATTGGATAAATTAAAATGTTATAAAATAAAAAATTCATATATATACATATATATACATATTTATAAATATATTCATATTATGAATACAAATTTATAAAAATGCAATATTTAAGCTTAAGCCGAACAAAACTTGAGCTAATATACAATGACTTGGCTTGTGTGTGTGTGTGTGTGTGCGTGTATTTTTATGGGTATATAAGTATATATATATATACATATATATTTAAGTTATATATGCATAATCTGATCTGCTTGCTAGCATATAGAATGTTACCCTATGTATATAATTATGTATATAAACATAAGGTGATCTATGCCTCTGTGTGTGGGAACCAAGGTGCTCCTCGGCACTGTTACCTTTCGACTGCTGCTGCTGCTGCTGCTGCTATCGCTGCTGCTGTCGCTATTGCTATCTCTGTCTTTGACTCCCTAGCCTTGTCTGGCCAGGGCCGAAGCCAAAGCTTATGGTAAGGGGCGGTATATAAACACACGCATACACACACGCACATAGGGACAGAATTGTATATTCGGGTGTTCTGGCTTATGTAAAGGCACAAAACTTGGGCCGCAGCAATTCCACCCTTAAAACTGGCTGAGCAGATCTTTCACATGAGTTCGTTACGATCAGATGTTAGTTTTCCCAAAAGCCGAAACGAACGGAACAACTGACTGAGGTGTAAGCGACTATGTGTGTGCGTGTGTGTGGATCGAGGGAACAGCACAGGGACACCCTATAGGGGATGAAAAGTCATGCATGCGTGTGAGTGTGTGTGTGTGTGTGTGAAATAAATGCCGTTTGTTGTTTTCATTTCATTATGTTTTACATAAGCAGAGCCGAAGGATACGTTATAATTTTTTTTTTCTTTTTTTTTTTTTCGTGTGCGCCATCAGTCAACGAAGTCATTTCCGTTGGCAGCGCTGCCTACGACGCCGCTACGTCGACGGCGACGTCAACGTTACTGCAGACGCCCCATGACATTCTGGTCTGGGCACGCGACACAGAACGCTAGCAGCTGTCCTGCCGTAAGGACCTATACCAAAAAGCCAGCAGCTCTCAAAGAACAAAATCGAACTGAACACAATTGCGCCAGGAATACTTCAGCTAGAGGAGATCAGGCCAAGCCAGAGCTACTACAGTCGGAGCCAGCCGTATCAACCACCTCTGCCAGAGGCTTCCAGCTCAGATCTCAGGAACAGCAGCCTGTCTAGTCCAGTCTAGTCCAGCAAGGGGAAGCGGATATTTTGCAGATCAGCTCAGGATAGGCGCAGCGCAGTCATCTTCAGCTTCAGCATATTCGGCAGCCGTGTGCAGCTCTCCCAAATGGCTGCACTAAGCTTTAGTCCATCGCCGCCGCCGCCGCTGCCCAAAAACGGAGCTCGAAATGAAAACGCCAGCAAGGAGAATCCCAATCCCAATTCCAATTCCAATCCCAATACCAACTCCACCTCCCGCTCGGCAGTTACCCCGCTCGGCGCCAGCAAATCCTTTGGCAAGATCACCGTGCACAATGTGCTCAGTGAGAGCGGCGCCAATACGCTGCTGCAGCAGCACATTAACAATCAGAATACAATTATACGCAAGATCAAGGATTTTGGCATGCTCGGCGCTGCAGCGGCTGCAACGGCGGCCACAACAACAACGGCGACCACACTCAACACAGCAACAGCAATCAATCGAAAGCGTCCACTGAACGCCAGCAAGTCGCCAAATGAGGAGAACAAACAGCAGCAAGCGGTGGGCCAGCTCAAGCGCAGCAAGCTCAGCAAGAAGACTTCCAAGTCTAGTCAGCAGCTAGAGAAGAAGCAGCAGCAGCAGCAGCAACAACAACAGCAGCAGCAACAACAGCAACAGCAGCAGCAACTGGAGCTGGAGCTAGTGCATCGCGTGACGGGCACACCGGGTCGCAAAGGCTTGCCACTGCCACAGGCGGTGGCGCGACGCAATGCCCGGGAACGCAATCGTGTCAAGCAGGTGAACAATGGCTTTGCCGCGCTCCGCGAACGCATTCCGGACGAAGTGTCCGAGGCATTCGAGGCACAGGGCGCCGGACGTGGCGCCAGCAAGAAGCTATCCAAGGTGGAAACATTGCGCATGGCTGTCGAATATATACGCAGCCTGGAGAAATTGCTCGGCTTTGACTTTCCGCCGCTCGGCTGCCATTCGAATAGCTCGTCGAGTGGCGATGATAGCTTCATGTTCATCAAGGACGAATTCGATGGACTTGACGAGCATTTCGATGATTCGTTGAGCAACTATGAACTGGAGGAACCGCAACAGCAACAACAACAACTGTCACAGCAGCAGCAACTACTGCCACAACAGCAGCAATTATTGTTGCAGCAACAACAAGAACAACAACAACAACAACAAGAACAAGAAGAACAACAACAACTGCTGCTATTGCCAAATGTGACCACATTGAATGGCCTGCAGTATATACGTATAGCCGGCACGAGCACCTATCAGCTGCTTACGCCGGATATGCTGCCGGATAGCTCAAGTCTGGCGGATGAGGATGAGGAGCAGTTCAATGCATTAATTGACGACAGCAATAATTGCCCGGCAGCAATTGCTGCTGATGGTGTTGCAGCTGCTGCCACGGCTGCCACGGCCAGCAACGGTGAATGTGTAAAATTCAGTTTGAATTTATCGCGATCGCCCGTGCCACAGACAGCAACTGCAACAACAACAGCAACAACAACCAGTCGCTGCTCCTCACCAGCAACAACAGCAACAACAACAACAACACGAGGCAGTTCATCAATGCATCAACCACCAAGCGACGCCGCTGCTGCTGCAGTTTCACCTGTCGCCGTTGCCGTTGCTAATGAACTCTTGTTGCAGGCGTGTGCCGCACAACAACAACAACAACAACAGCAACAGCAGAGACAACAACAACTGATCAAACAGGAATACAGCGAGGGCGATTTTGTGCATGTCACCAGCAACAACAACAACAACAACAACAACAGCAACTCTCCGCCAGCAATTAACAACAACAACAACAACAACAACAGCTACCAACAACAATTGCTCTGCTCTAGTATATTGCCCCCATTCTATGATCAGGAGACCGTCTCCATCTATGACAATATCGTCGCCGGCCTGCCCAGTTTCAAAAAGGAATTCAACGATGTCCTGCAGGATCACTCGACATCCACAGCGCACAATGTCAGCGTTTGCCTGTCCGATGAGAGCATGATCGATGCCATCGACTGGTGGGAGGCAGCCCACACACCCAAATCGGATGCCGGCACTGTTGCGGGCATCTGAACGGGCACCGAGCAAGGATGCTGCCTTTGTATATATAGCTCAACTATCGCTTAGATCGACACCAAAACAATCCACCACCCCCAAATCCACCTAGTGATCTAAACCAAAACTAAACGAAAAATTCAACGAATTAACACAACCAAACTTTTTTTTCTATATCTTTTTTTTTTTTTGTATTCTTTAAGTAAAGTTAAGATTTTTTTTGCATAGCTTAAGTTGAGATGTTGATTTGCAGTTGATAAGTGAAATATACATATTATATATAGTATGGATGTATATTTAACAAATTAAATATATGTTTGAACAAAAACTTACTTAAATGAATTAATTATTCTTTTCTCTAACTTTTTTTGGGAGATTTTCTCGATGCTTTATTTATTTATTTATTTTTTTTTTTTTTATTTCAGAGTTTTATGGGGAAAAATAGTTAACAATTCTATTTTCGTCTTAAAGTAGAGATCGACAAAAAAAAACAAGATTCCACATACATATGTATGTATATATATAAGAAGTTAACACTAAATATCGAGTATAACCAAGAACTTTTAGAGATATTCTATATGCTGGACCTTTCAAGTGGATAAATAGAGATAGGTAGAGAGTATAGGGAGCAAATAGATAGAAAATGGATAGATAGAGTATGCGAATAGTAGCTAGATTTTGGATAAGTATGTATTAGATAGGCAATTATATGAAAAATAATAAATAATAAAAAAAATTTTAGACTAAGAATATTTTTGAACTCTTCAGTTAGCCAAAATTTCGAATTCCTTAAGCCATAATTTTATTAGTAAATTTACTTTTTTTTTTTAATTTCACAAAGCCCTATTTATATTATTTCTATTTTTATTGTATTCCTGCTAAACTGTTTTTAGTTTACATTTTAAACAAATATTCTAACGGTTTTTTTTCATTTCCACTTCCATTTGCATTTTATGCCGCGCCTAATGACAATGAAACATGCAATGTCATTAGCATTAAACACTCACAGAGAAACAGTGAGAGAATGAGAGTGTGAGAGGGGCCATATGTGCACTATGGACCAAGGGTCTTAGTCAGTCAGGACCGTCCCGTCACAATGGACAGGCCATATACGCATATACCCTACTCTATATACATGTATGTTATATGTTTAGAAGGAGAAAAAAACGGAATTAAATCAGCATATCATGTTCATTTTCATAAGCGACGAAGCATGCAAGGACATGGGCACACACACACACACAGGACTCTAGATAGACAGACAAAAATATGGCAACATTTGCATAAGGCAACGAAGGATCGGGTAGTTGTTGTTGTTGTGTGTGTGTGTGTGTGTGTGTGTGTGTTCCATGAGCTGGTAAGGCACCGCACCGCACCGCGCCTCGCTTGCTTTTTATTCAAATGAGACCTCGAACCGTCCTAACAGCACTTCGAGCTGCAAAACCCAACGTGGGAATAAAAAAAAAAAAAAAAAAACTTTATACACATTGCAAGTGTTTTGCCATGGGATTTTCATTTTCAGTCTACATTTTCACATTAAAACTTTAACGACAACTCGCATATTGATGAGAGGGGCCAAACCACAAAGTATTTTCATTTAGAGTTTCTAATTTCAACCAACACCAATTCATCAGCTCAGGTCAAGGTGAAAAGACAGGATCAAAGGGTTAAAGATTCTCTAATTGATGAGCGAGAGCGCTACATTTAAAAATATTTCCCTTTCATTGTCTAGATGGAAGCTGTTGAGATGTACGCATAATGATATTATAAATATAATAAAATATCATAAAGTATTTTATTACCATATTTTATACAATATTTAAGATCTCGAATCGTATGCCATATTAGGGGAGTAATTTGCAGTGTTTCCCGCTCTGGAAGATTCCCTTAGAAAATAACACCAAATAATTCACTGCTTAAGCCTGGTTATGCATCATTAAAACCTATTGCTCCCTCTCCCTAACTATCCCTCTCGCTCTCTCTTGCTATAAATTGTCATTATCTACTGTGTCCTGTGCCTGCGCCCGCGCAGCTGTCCATGTCTTGTCCTGCTTCAGAGCCTGGCGCTCGAGGCACAAGACAAAGCGCGCCCAAAAGCCGAAATGATGCAAAATTATTTACACTCACACACACACACACACACACACGCACTTATATATAATATGGAGAGAGAAATGTGAGGAAAAACAAAGTCGAATAATAGAAGATGAGCCCAGGAGAGACGGAGACGGAGGGAGGGGCAAAAGGTGCTGTGGCATAACAATGCGGCAGTTGCATCAATGCATCTGCATCTGCATCTGCAGCGCGCTGCTACTTGGACGCTTCGGGTAATACGAGCGAGCCCCAGGGCCAGGGCCAGAGCCAGGGCCAGGGCCAGGGCCAGAGCCAGAGCCAAGGCAAGATCCAGAGCCAGTTTTTTAAAGGCTCGAGTCGACTCGATTCGACTTCGGCTTCGGCTTCGTTTATCAACTGTCGGCTTCCCGTTTCCAGGTGTGTTTGTCTAGGCTACCCTTGTGGGTGCCCCGAGCACGGTTTTCCATCATTCATCTAGGATAACTGTTCATCTGGCTAAATCCAGATATGGCGCACCGTTATGCTTATTAATATTGGGCCAGGTAATGCGACACGCCCTCTTTGGATAGTGAGCGAGAGAGGAAGAGGGAGAGCAATACGGCATTCCCCTTATTTCCCTCATTGAGTCGCTCCTATTACACCTTCGATTTCGTGAGATCTCAAATTACTTCACATTTTCGAATTCCCGTTGGCAAATTTTTCCCGTTGCTTGTCAAAAATCAATTTGATTGCCCCGTTATAGCAGCGCTGCCTTTTTGTTCTTTCCTCTGTCAATAACAGAAGGCTTAGCAGATGAATATTCATACAGGAGTTTTCCCTACTGGGCTATTACCCTTTGGCTTGATCAGGAGATCGAAGCGACCTTCTGCCGCTGTATTTGGTTACAGAGGTTTTGGTGTTCTTCTGCTGTTTCTCCGTCTGTACAGTTATGCGCCACGCCCCCAACTCTCTCTCTCTCTCTGTCTATCTCTCTCTCTCCCGCTGGTTAACAACAAGCACATGTCACCCATTGAATATTCATAAATCATTGCAATGTAATAACTCATTATTCATTGGCGTGTGGCAAAGAGTCCGAAGGAAGGCTCCGCATATAACGTTACCAGCCGCCAGGTGCTACGTCTTGTCTTGATCCCTGCCAAAGGAGGCGAAACACGCGCTTTCAATTTACTGTTGGATAAGGCGACATTCGGAAGGAGTGCTCCCTGACAATAGCATGTGCTCGGCATGGAAATGCGCGGGAGGGTCTTATCTCAAGCAAATATTAACATAGCGTAAACCCAAGAGAAGTATACCAAACTAAGGTCGGGTGTGCCGCACTAGATGATGATTGGAGTCTTACACAAAAATACTGATTCTTAGTCAATTTTCAACAATTTAATTATGCCATCGATTATTATCGCTAGAAAGAGATATGTCTAATTTATTTCCAATATTCAATGGAATTTCTGACATGTTATTAACTTTGCAATAGCATTCATAGCAATAAATCGCCTTTCAGAGTTCATCATCGACTTAGGCGCATCCTTTTATGTTTCATTTGTACTCTTCAGCAGCCTTTCTATAGATCGGTTTTCATTCATAAAACTTGCAGGACGAAGATAACTTATGGTAGATGCCTGAATTTGGGACTGGGTTAAGCAACTGATCTTGGTTTTGAAGGATTTGCGGTGTCAATTAAACGATTTCATTTGGCTTAGACATTAGTCCGTCTCTAAGCTGAGCCGCGTGCCTGGCTAAGCCACCTTGGCCACAATCTGCCTCGAGTGGCTGCACTTCAGCCGGGACAATAAGGCACTTCAGTGTGCGCTTTATGCCTAAGTCCTTAAGCGGTTAAGCAGCCAGCAGAACAAGAGGACAACATCTTGACCCGGTTTACTTAACACTTTGATAAACCGCTTAGCAAGTAGCTGCGGTCGACCTAAGCCCTGCCTGTGCATAATCAGATCGTTTCTATAAAGATAGTTCCCAATAGATATGTATCTGTAAATATATGTTTGTATGTATGTAAATGAAGATATTCATTCATTCATAAGCCTCATCTGTGTGTGCTCTCGAAGGCTGCTCCCATAAGGATAACACATGTTTCCATTTGCTGCTGTTTCAATTTTAGCTACAACTCCCCCCATCCCCCAACCAACAAGGTCTGGCTGCATACGTTTCCCTGGAAATACATATACTGTTACTTTCTCCACGTGTTCACTCGCTCTACTTCTCTCTCTCACTCTCTCACTCTGCTCCTGCTGATCTCAGCCTGCTTAGCCAGCTCCTTCAACTCCTGCTGTTACATGTTTTGACTACAGCACACATTGAGACATCAACTGACAATTGTCGCATCGACAATTTTGACAGTTCTTCGCAGTTGTTTCCAGTTGTTCCCACTTGTTGTTGTTCGATGAATGTGCAACTCGCCAGGCAGCAATTTTTTTTTTTTTTTTTTTTCCATTGATTGAGTTGTCCTTCGCTTCTCGTTCATCCTTATTCAGCAGTTTCTCAGCACTGTCGCACTATATGCATTCCTCGTAGTGCCTTTGTGGCTTTCTTTAGTTGGCCAACTTCAATTTGATAATGGGCCAAAACATAGACAAATCTGCTCAAGATTTGCTTACACAATTCAAAGTGTGAGGTCCCAGCTCTCTGAAAGACCTATAAAACGACAATTGCTACAATGACAGCCCGGAAACAGCTCAATCAATAGCCCAAGAAGATCGAACACAAACTATTTTCATACAATGTGCAACTATTAAAAGATACTATGGAATCAGTATATATGTGTATATGAATAAGATATATGAGCTATAGTTATTGATGAGTTTCCAAACAATAGTAGAGAACCCATCATGACATATTCATTTTGTCGGCCATAAAATTTGGTTCGATTTTTTTATATTTAAGTTCAAACACATTAAAATTTCCCATAATTATTTATTATAGATCAAATATTTCACTGCATCCCATTTTGCTTCCATTTATTTAATCAGCACCACAATTCATAACCTATTTTCGTTTATTTATAACATAATCCACAACACGTTCCAATGCCCATCTTCCCCTTCCAGTCACTTAGCAGTAAAGCAGCTAAATCGCAAACGCTAACTATCGCCTTTCCCATTAGCATATCAACCTGTCTCCTCTCTACTCTAATTTCAGCAGCAGCGGCTTCCAAGATCCAAAAATCACAACAAATCCTCATTGACTTTTGGCAACAAAATCCACAGTGTAGCTATCTCTCTCCTTCCCCATTCCAGTCAATCACTAGCAGCAGTTGCATTCCAGCTGTTAAGCTCCACATAAAACGCCATATTTATTTGGCTTTTATGTTCTATTCTGTGTGTGTGTTAACAGCCGTTTTCTTTCTTACTCTTTACTCCATCTCCATCGCACGCAGAACAAAATATAGCCTCTCTCCCCTGCCCTTTCTATAACCCATGCATCACACGGCAGCATATTCCCATTACTTTTTACAGCTTATTCCCCTACCCCTGCCCACTCTCTTCAGGCTTTACAGTTAGCCTAAATCTTCATTTAAATCAAATTAATATTTGGCAACAATTATATAAATAGAAAATTTTTCATGTACATAAATATGTTTGTATAATGTATGATTGTTAAAATTGGAATGCAACTCACACAATGTTAGCCACGCACACACATAGACTGGATGCCCACGCTTCGAATTTAATTCGCTTTTATTCACTGCATCACTTTATATCACAGCATAAAACACTATTTAATTATTGGCACTACACTATCTACACATATTGCACTATATATTTGTACACAAACACTTTAATTTAATACACACACTCAACAAAAAAATAAAATAAAATTACGCACGCCATTATTACGACCCACGCACAATAGACAAACTAATTAGCGATGCCAAAGGATTCGATAGTTAAGCAACAGCGATTAATCGATCTGCATTTGCATATCCCATTGTCACGTGCACTCGCCCCCACGAATGGAAACACTTGTGGAATGCTGCCCTGGCGATATTTGCATTTAATGTCGCCGCAATGTCAAAATATTGTTGTCCTTGATCCCTATTCGAGTGCAACATTTGTTAGTATTATGTTGCGCTTACCTTTCACTAACTTAAGTTGACACCTCATTTCGCTTCTTTACGTTCTTCGTTCTTCTTTTTGGGGGCTTAATGCGATTAATCGGCGACGATTGCTACGATTGTGACAAATGCAAATGCCATTGTTTGAATAACGACAGCATTTAATCAGCCTGTTGGTTGCTTGGAAGGGTATGATGTAACTGTAGGGGGGAGGGGAGGGGGAGGTGTTCCGCATGAAACTGTTGTGCGGCATAGCGATGGGAGCACTGGGCTGAGTGTGTGCATAAAACGGGCAAACCTTAAGCGGGTAGCGTTAGCTGTGTGTACGAGTGAGTAAGATGTGTATGATGCAAAGCGCATAAGCTGTATGCGCATGTGTGTGGGTACTATGTATGCATGTGTGTGAAATTAGTTTGGCAACTTATTAGGACTCTTAGCTGCCGACGCATGTGCAATAGGTGTGTGTGTGTGTATGTAAGAATGGAAGTGGGCAGACTACATACATATGTACATATGTATGTATATTAAGCTGTAGCTCAATCGGGTATGATTCGTGTGAAGCGGCTGAAACGGTTGCATGCAAAAAAAAAAGCATTTGCTATATGCATACATATGGATACGTGTGAAGCAGCTAAATCGGTAAAAGCAAACCGATGAGCGTTTGTTAGCAGCAGACGCATATACATATACATATGTATGTATATACGTATGTAATATAATTGTATGGGAAGCTGAAACGGGTAAACTATAATATCAAGCTGCAACTCAATCGGGCAAAGCTAAGCGGTTTGCAATAACACTGGCAGCGCAGTAATAGATGAGCATGAATGAGAGAGATGGAGCTAATAACTGCTTGAGCGTCTGTGTATGTGTGTGAAGCAATTGAATCGAGTGCAGCTTGAGCTAAGCTGCGACCTTGTGCATGTGTGTGGAGTAAATTTAGTGATGGAACTATTAGCAGCATAAGTCTGACTGTGTATGAGCGTAAACTGTGTGTGTAGAGCAAACTTGTAGATGCAATATTCGCTGTATGGGCGCAATTGAAACGGGTGCAATTGTATGTGCGTGCGTGTGTGAGTGTGTGTGCGTGTGCTGTCGGCTTTCACTTTTAAGCCTTAAGCCAGTTTTCTTATCCAATTTTCCAGCTACAGTTCGAGCATCGCATTACGTAGCGGAAATCCTTTCGGTTTCTTCCGCTCTTCCCTTTCTAGACGCCGTAACGCGATGCTAACAAGATTAATGAAGGGGGTGCAGACGGCCAAAAGGACAAGCAGGTCCTGCGCACAGGCGCACACACACGCACACGCACACGCACACGTGTATTCTGCTTGGTCATTGTCCTTTTTTGCGCTAGGCAAATAGCGTCCCGTCTACAATTACAAATTTGTTGTATTTCTATCATTTCGTCCTTTATTTTTAATGGCCTTTACCTGTTTGGACGGGAAATTCGATGCATTGCAGCCCAGCCGGAAGTTTGATCATTCGTTTTGCTTTTTATTGCAATTGTTGAAAACCTAACCTCAAACCCTTTTCGCTTGACATCCTTGAAGCATATCGAAAATGTCGCGTGCACAACTGCCAAAATAAACAACAGCAACTAATGATCATTAGCAAGCAGCTCTAGACGGATATTTTTGAAATCGGCAAGGATCAAACGTAAAATGGTTTGAGGTTATGTTCGTGGATCGATCATTGGATGGGCTAGCAGAGAACGTGACTGATTATAACTGTTGCATTTTTATTTTAGTTTTATTTTTTACATATAATATGATATATATACATTATTATATATATCATAAATAAATAAAAACGTTACAATTTATATTTTCTGCAGCTCTTTTAACTGCCTTTGCTTTATTTCGATATATATTTTTCATGATTTTTGGGTTTCGTACAAACCATGTGACTTAATAAATATTAAAAAAAAAAAATAAAAAAAAAATAGAATCACAATACAGACTAAAATAAAAGAAGCATATATAAAGAATTGAAAGAAAGAGTGAAAAAAGATATATAGAAAGATTACAGATAAAGAGACACCAAAAAAATAAAAAAAAAATTATGTGACTTCCTCTATGAAAATATTTCGGTTTTTTTTTTTTTAGAATTTTTTGTTGTTTTCAATAGCGCTTAACTCATTGTCTCTGAGGCTGTGTTGGAGTTGGGAGAAACATACATATATATATATTTGCATATAGATATAGAAGTTAGGGTGCGTCGGGTTCCATCGGTTCGAAGTAATCATCGTATCGTATCTACGCAGCTGTCGGATATTGGCGTGGCTCCAGCGAAATATTGAAGCCGTTCTCCAGCTTCAGAATGATGTCCGCCTGCAGCTTGAAGTCGGCCTCCGTGTCGGTCGAGTGGATGATGAAGTTGCGGACGATGGTCGAGAGCAGGACCTTCAGCTTCAGCATGGCGTACTTGCGACCGACACAGCTGCGCGGTCCGGCGCTGAACGGAATGAAGCTGTAGTAGTGCCGCTTGGCGGCCCGCTCCGGCAGGAAGTTGTCGGGATCGAACTTCGTTGGATTCTCATAGATGTCGGGACGACGATGCACACAGTACTGGAGTACAACGCATGTAGTGCCCTTGGGCACCGTGTACGGGCCGCTCGCGAGCTTCACATCGTGATCGAGGCGTCGGGCAATCAACGGCACTGGCGGATACATGCGCAGCGTTTCGAGAATGACACGCTCCAGATACTTCATCTCCATGGTGTCGGCGAAGGTGCAGTCGCGCAGCATATTGTCACCGAAGATGGCCTTCTGTTCGGCAAAGACACGCTCCTGGACATCCTTGTGTATGCCCATCATGCAGAGCGCAAAGCTGGAGCCCGCCGAGGTGGTGTCGTGCCCCTCGAACATGATCGTGTTCACCTCGTCCATGATGTCCTTCTCGTTCCATTCGATGTCCGGATTCTTGGCCATTTCCACCATCGCATCGAGCAGGGCCAGGCGACGCTTGGCGCCCACATCGTTCTCATCGATGTCATCGAGATCATCGCGCAGTCCCTCCGTCTTGGTCGTCTGCTTGGCGGGCGTCGGCTCGGCGACATCCTCGATGATGGCCCGCGACTCGGGCGAGTAGTTCTCGTTGCGATCCTTGACCACCTTGCGCGTCATGCCCAGAATGATGTTCATCATGCGATCGCCCTTCTCGCGCAGCTTCGTGAACTTGTAGATCGAGTCGAGGCGATAGAGCAGCTTCACCTGACGCGTGTGGATAATGTCGCACATGTCGACCACGGCCTGGGCATACTCGAAACTCTTGTTGCCCTCGGGCAGCTTCTTGACGCCCATCGCTGTCGTCAGCAGAATGTCGACCGTCGTCTGGGACATGTAGTCGTGCACGTCGAACGACTTGCCCGCCTCCTTGGCCATGCGGGCGGACACCGCCTTCGAGTGGGCGACGAACGTGGGCACGAAGCTCTTCAGGATGCTCTGATGGAAGGTGGGGGCTATCATCTTGCGATGATGGCGCCAATGGTGACCGTTGCTAATCAGCAGACCATCACCGAACCAGGGCTTAAAGTATCTATATTCCTCGGCCTTGGTCAAGTGCTGGTGTCCGCTCAGGATCAGCTCGATGTCATTGGGATTGGTGAGGAAGACGAGCAGTACGTTGCCCAGCCAACCCTTCATCGTCTCGCCATACTTGTTCAGGTAGCCCAGGCCGACGGACAGAATCTCAGCGTTGCTCAGGCCGGCGGCCAAGTGGGCCATGCCGATCAGCGGCAGCGACGGCGGCGACGGTATATTGGCCACCATGCGGTATTCCCTGGTATTCCGATGCCAGTACTCGTACAGGGCCATCACAATGATCGTGCCCAGCAAGCCCGTCAATATGGGCGAGAAGCCGCCGCTCGACTTCGCCGCCTGTTGCAGCGTCTCCTGCACCGTTTCCACAGACATCCTTGAGCTGTTGACGTTCCTTTCTGGGTTCTGGTTGTCCTCCTGGTTCCTTGTCTTTGGCTGTTTCTGAGGCGCTCACTTCTCAACTGTTCGGTTGCGCTGCGAGTGCTCAACTGTATGGGATCCCTCGCTGGGTTTGGTTAGTTATACTCGTCCATCGATAGATGGACTATGCGCGCTGTCAACTTGACCTGCCCGCTTGATCCCGTGCAGTCTAGAGTCTAGCCTTCCCCCCAGCTCGAATTAAGCGTATGCCAATTACGCTCCATTTGCAAATCAAATGCGTAAGCGCATCCCTTGCGCTCCCCTCCCCCGCTCATTTGTCGCTGTCGCTTAAACACTTGTTTCTTATTGCCCTTCCTTCTTGCTCTACTCTTTCGCTTTCAGCTTTTCGCCGAGCCTACGTGATCGCAGACATCGCGTGTGGCTGGGAACGATGTTTTGCTCACAGCTAGAGATGAGCCCAAAACGTGCAAGTAAGCTGTAGGTTTATCGGTTCTATCGATCAATTTATCGATCTTCAAATTTGTCTAAGCTGCATTGTTCAAATGTTTTTCGCTTAGTATATTCGGAGTACAATTAATGTGATGCAATTTTAAGCCAATTTAATGTGTACATCAAATCGATAATATTATCGATTTTTATCGAGAAGGTAATTTTAATAGCCAAGTGCATTTCAGTTCCAAAAAACTCTCAGTGAGAAGAGAGGCAGCCTCACATAAATGTCTAAAGGCCATATACAACGTATCGATAAGTTATCGATAGCTCAAAGGCTAACGAAATTATTTATTTTTATAAGTTGAATGTCTCAAGTTTTTCATTAAAACACAGACTGTACTGACTTTACTTTTTATATGAGGATCTAATAAAAATCGATAAATATATCGATTGCATTTTTTGATAAATTATTTGTAGGTGAAACATCGGATATTATACAGACAGAAGAGGATCTCCACAAAGAGTAAGAGCAAAACACCGATAGTTAAATTGAGAATATCGATAATATATCGATCGCATTGCTGCTAAATCGACTTGGTTTGTTGAAATCAACTGTAATGATGACCTTTAAAGAGCTAAATAACAATGACAAATGGAGTTAGATTGGGTATATACAGGGTATCTATGTATATACAGGGTATTGATGCCACATTCAATTGTCGCGTGTCCTGAAGGACTCGCACACGTTCCATCTCTAGTTTCATACATTTCCGCAGGATGCGCTCGAGATCCCTCTCTCTCTCTCGCTCTCTGTTGCTCTCATATGCAAAGCAGGGATTACCTGTGCAAAAATCTACCTGCAACGGAAGTGGGTGATATACATATATATATACACATATATATATATATATATATATTTTTTTTTTGTTCGTCTAAATTTCCTTGTTTATTATGATTTGTTCTTTCTATTGTTCACGAATTTTTGCTTTCGCTTTTCAGACAAATTCAATTTCAGCTTATTTTTCACATATTTATTTATATATACATATGCATCTGTATGTGTGTGTGTGTGTGTGTGTTTGTATTTATTTTATTCGCTTTTGTTTTCAATGTAAACGGAACAATGCAGAGGAAGCTGTCGCTTTTAAGGGACTTGCTCCCTTGTTTACCTTTCGAGCACCCCCTCCCTCCGCCCTCGTCCCCTCTCTCACGCTCTCGAGCTGTGTCTGTCTGTCTGCCTGAAGTGCTCTTCAGCTCTATTTATAGAAATTTTCGCTTATTTACATCTCCAGCCCAGCCTCAGCTCTTCCCTATCTCTGAAGATCTTGAGCCTAGAAATATGCTTTGATTTGGCTTTGTTGTTGCACAGCTGAACGCCAATTGGATTCTGATTTGATTTATTTCATTTCAATTGGGCTCCCGTTAGATTAGATTAGATATGTTCTATCTGTAGTGCCTATTAATAGACTCTGTTCGAGTGAAACAAACAAAAACATTTCAAAGTTCAGAAAAAATTCTAGCTTGACTTGTGAAATACTTGGAATTAATATATGTATATATAATTGGAATTTATATATATGTATATATACTTGGAATTTATATATATACTTGAAATATATATATATGTAAGATCTAACTGAAATTTTCGGATCAGCAAATTCTCTTTCTCTCATGGAGATCCAGCACTTAACAGCTCTATATAAGCTCTCAGCCTCACACTAATACAAATGCAACAGCAGCAGGAGCAATTAGCACAGAATTAGGATGCTTTAAGAACAGAATATATCATACCACATATCATATAACAGAGATACATCATTCATTCTTCGAACTACTATAGACATATATACATATATACCCTTCCGATACCATTTACAATGTATATATATATGTATATATATTAGCTAAATATCTATTTCTATATAAATATTTTAAAAAAAAATTGAAACACTTTATTTTATTTGATAATTTTTATTTCACACAAAAAAATGCATTTGAGAAAATATTAAAAAAAAAAAAAAAAAAAACAAGAAAACAAAAAGAAAAGCGAACAGAAAATAAAATAAAATTGCGTCAGTTTTTCCGTAGTTTCCACGGCTCAGTTGAATGCGATGCAAAGGTCGAGGTCTTAAAGTTAAATCGTGTTCTTTGTGTGTTGTGTTTCTGGATTTGTTTTTGTTTTCTTTTGATTCTGTTTTCATTCATTTTATGGACTTCACATACATAGAAGATAATAAATTAGGTAAATGAATGCATTTAAATATTGTGAACGCGATTTGGATTTGTATTTGGATTAATGCTAATTTCATGTACTCCCTATAACACACACATTTTTAGTTGGGTATTATATATAGTCTAGTATACATACACATATATGACTTTTTGTTTTCGTTCTTGTTTAAAAAATGTTGGACACAGAAGCATGTGATTATGTCGTTATCATAATAATAATTATCATAGATATTCAATATATATGCATATATACACATATATATATATATATATATACCAGGCCATTATTATATATGGTTAATCTCCAACCTGATCTTCTATATCTGTTTTTTTTTAAACGGAATTTCATTACAAGCTAAAATTGTCTTTTATGAATTGTGTTGCGAATTTCTCTCGAGGACGTAAAACCACAGAAGTTGCAGAATATATCGATATCGATAATGATCGATATACACACGTATATATAGGTATCTTATGCATCTACTTAATGGAACACACAGCATGGGGCAACATTATCTCGTGTACATATTATATACAAAACAACATAAATTTAAAATAGGCACAAAATATACTGAAAGGGACAGACTATGTGTGTGTGTGTGTGTGTGTGTGTATTCGTGTGTGTGTGAATGCGTATTTGCTCCGTGCTGTGTCTCCATTTGTCGCACTCCTCTACGTGGTCTCATTTAGATGCGCACAATGTGCATCTTGGGTGAGCTGCGTCAGTTTCTGTGTAAACGTTGGAATGTCCTGCAAAACATAGAGAATTTGATAAGAATATTAGATGAAGACAAAGTCGAGAAGATATAGCTAGATTAGACATAGCTAAAATCTACATAATTTCTATATATTCTAACTAATATTCTAACTAATTAAACTTGAAATAAATATATTAAGATCTTCAGTAAACTCTATAAGATTCTATAACCTCTTAGCTAGTTAGCTTTTCTAGTTTTGGTTTTTTTGTCAAGTATACCTACTATAATAGGGTACTATAAAAGCTCTACTTTCTAGACACATTTACATAAAACAATGTTATGAGAAATTTCAGCTATCTATCTACTCCACCTATCTTTCAGTATTGCCTAAAAAGCGAGCTTCACATGATATTCAAAGATCTAGTATAGATTATATACATGTACTCAATGGTATCTAATGATATAGCTATAGATACTATATGTAGTGCCAGGATATTATCTATAATTATAGCTTACAGAATTTCTAGAAATATTAAATAAATATATCTCTTTAGCTATATCATTGAGAATGAATCAGGCACTCGACAATACTTATATATATGACAAATATCAGATAGAGAGCATTATATATCTATGACAAATATGAGCAAGATAGCTAGATAGAATATCTATAGCAGTTAACTATTCTGTAGCATATAAAACATATATGCCTATTGCTCAATCTAAATCGAATCTGAACTCGATATCCATAAACTTAAACTTGATCCAACGTACAGTTGTCTGGCATATATCCTCGAGCGTTGATTGCGCCACGGGCAGCGTCGCATTGACAAAACTCTCGAGCAGCTGGCGACGATCCACCTGGCCCATGGCGAACAGTGCCTGGGCAATCAGATCAAAGTGTAGTGCACCCTCGCCGCTCAACAGCAGATTGAGCAGGGCTCGCTGGAAGGAGGCCAACAGCTGCTCCTTGAACAGGGCACGCTGATACAGGCGACTGCGCTCGTTCACATTCTGCATGGAAAGGAGCACGCTGCGCACATTGCTGGGATCTGTGCCGCTGACCAGCATCTGGCCGTACGCATTCATGATGGCCATAAAGTGTTCCGGATGCAGATTGTCACTGCAATTGAAATTGTTCGGCTGCTGGCCATTCGCATGGCCGTTGCCATGGCCATTGCTCAGCTGATTCTTATAGAAGAATTGCCATTTGCAGGTGAGCACGCTAAGGTTGGGATGAGACCGAGAACGAAATCATACATGAAGAACATTACAGAGAGAGAGAGAGAGAGAGAGAGAGGGAGAGGGTAAGCTCACCTGTCGAAGAGCGCAAAGAGCAGGCTGGTTATCTCGCTGCTATCGGTGGCTACGTTCTGCTGCTGCAGCAGCGGAAGTATTTGCTGTGTGCTAAAGCCCAAAATGCTGGGCATCAGCGATAGGGAAGCGCTGCCCGGCTGCTCGACGACCAATTGAAACATCTGCAACACCTTCTCCATGACGGCCAAGCGGCTGAGCGTTAGTTGCTCCCTGCAACGGACAGAGAACATTATTTAGAGAGAGATGGCTATAGCTTGGTGTATATCCATATGGATGTGTGTGTGTGTGTGTGTGTGTGTGTGTGTGTACCTGCTGCTGACATCGATAAACAGCGTGATCATCTCCTTGATGAACTGTGCTCCCAAGTGCATGGGCAGAGTGCGCAGCATACTCAGGCTGAACTCGGCCACGGTGATGGCCATGGCGATGCTGCTCAGGCCGTAGCTATTGAAGATCACCAGCGCTTTGTTCAATATGGGCTGCAGGCAGACAGAGAGAGAAAGAGAGAGAGAGTTGGATATATTATTTAAATGAAAAGATTAATAATAAAAGAAAGATTAGAATTTTTAAAATTAAGGCAACTTATGGTAATTGCTTTATCAAGACTATGTAATCCATAGAGATCGTTAGAGAAAGCGAGAGAGGGAGAGCGAAGGAGATAGATAGACAGAGAGAGAGAGAGAGAGAGAGCTATTCTGGGTAAAAGTTAGACGCTTTCTATTTCTATTTTCTAGGCTAAGCTAATTCTACTCAGCGAACAAAATCCAAATTAAAATCTCTTGGATTCTGGCTCTATAGATAATACAGATCTATATGACAATGAATAGAATTTATGATCGATATAGCACACATGAATATATAGATGTAACTGCAAATATTTGAAAACATATAAAGTGGAAGAGGAAAGCGGGAAAGTGGGAATACATGTGTAACAATATAAAACTAGATCGATTTTTTATAGACATACAGGTAATAGAAGATGGCTTCCGAGAGGTATATCTAAGAGGTGTACATATATCTAATGAATAAATAAACCCTCTAATAGTTATAAACGTGGAAACTTGAAGATGAGATAAAAATTTACAACAAGACAAAAACAAATATAAAATGGAAGAGGGATGGAGCATATATATAAGGGAGTATAAATATAAGAATATATAGATAATGCTACATGGCTTTAGCGACGTATATCTAATACATAAATAAACCCTATGGAAACCTGGAGCTAAGACAAAACTTTACACACGACAACCACAAATATGAAATGGAAGAAGGAAGTGGGAATATAAATGTAAGAATATAAAAGTAGATTCATTTTTTCTAAACCTATAGATAATACTATAGAGACGTATATCTAATACATAAATAAACCCTATGGAAACCTCGAGCTAAGACCAAACTTTACAGCTAAAGTAGAACAAATATAAAATAGGTAAAGAAAGTGGGTGGTAATATAAATGTAAGAATATAAAATTAAATACATTTTTTGTATACCTATAGATAATACTACAGAGACGTATATCTAATACATAAAAAAGCCCTATGGAAAACTGAAGCTAAGACAAAACTTTACAGCAAAAGTAGAACTAATATAAAATGGAAGAAGGAAGTGGGAATACAAATTTAAGAATATAAATTTAGATACATTTTTTGTAGACCTATAGATAATACTACAGAGACGTATATCTAATACTTAAATAAACCCTATTGAAACCTAAGACAAAACTTTAAAGCAAAAGAAGAACAAATATAAAATGGGAAAAGAAAGTGGGTAATATAAATGTAAGAATATAAAATTAAATACATTTTTTGTACACCTATAGATAATACTACAGAGACGTATATCTAATACATAAATAAACCCTATGGAAACCTGAAAAACTTTGCAGCAAATCAACAACAAATCGATAAAGAAACTGAACTTGTTTCCACACACTTATCAAGAAAAATATGTATACAAGAATTTTCTTTATCTATATATAAAAACTATGTCTAGCTTTATCTATACATAAACCCTATATCTATATATAAAACTTGGCAGCAAATCAACAACAAGTTGATAAAGGCACTAGGCGTGTTTCCACACACTCATCATCTCCATATCCATATATAGATATATCTATATTCTGGCTATCATCTGTCATATCTATCATATCTGGCTGTAGCCCTTCGTGTGCTCACCTTGAAGGTGCTCGCAAGTATGTCCTTGGCCGTTGCACCCGTCGCCTTGAAGTAGTCGATGAGCGCCGTGAATGTGCCCAACAGGCTGAGCGTGGTGGCCGCCACTTTGCTCTCGCCGGCAGCCGGTAGATCGAGTTCCTGGAAATTCCTGGATAGGGCACCGATGTACTCGCGCAGCATCCATTGGCGACGCGGATAGTCCTGCTGCTGTTCGGGCACGTTCTTCCACGGCATCACCATGTAGCTGACCAGACTGATGTGCACATTGATGCACACCTGGCGTGGCAGCTGGCCGCCGAGCCGCGGCCCCGCCTGCATTAGACTCTGGATCTCGGGTATATCCAATAGACATTTGGGTCGTATCACAGTCGCTATGAAGAGCAGCACCTCGCTCGCCGCCTGCTGCACAATGGGCGAGGCAGCCGACGGCGAGGCGTTCCCCGCAAATATGCTGCCCAATATGGCAAACAAGCGATGCAGCAGCTGCTCGCTGTTCAGGGACTTGGACATCGGAAAGATGCTGCGTATGGCCAGTAGAACTTGTGCATAGCTAGCGGAATATCAAAGGTACGGGTATATATATTAGATTTGGTATTCCATTGGACCGTCTCTGGCTAACCTACAGATTATCCAAGTCCATTTGAAAGCTCGCCTTCTCCGAGTCGCTGCCGCCGACTCGATTGCTCGCCAGCAGCTGCAGCGTCTGCAGCAAACGCTCGGAGAGCACCTGCAACTGCCGCTCCATCTCGTCGACAACATCCGCGGGCGCCTGGGCCGTGTCCATTAGTGGAGCCAATCGCACCACCGCCTGGCAAACGGTGGCAAAGTCTCTCAATATCTCACCCACATTGGCGAGCTTCAGTTTGCGTGCCGCCTCGTAGCACCGGCCGCTGCCATGATCCAGCGCCAGCTCCAGCGACAGCAGATACGTCTGTGGGCGTGACCAGTGGGCGAAGACCTGAGCGAAGACGATGTGGGCGCCGCGTGTTGTCGCCAACAGGGCCAGGCACTCGAAGCACTGGTCCAGAAACTGTTGCCATTCCGTTGTGGGCGTCTGCGAAGGCAAAATGAATCAATTAATCGATTAATGTATATCGATAAAGGCTTGAATCTAAACATATTTACAAGTGAGTCGCGTCTGTGAAAGGTTCAATCTAACGCTTCTTCAGCTAACGAGTTTTCGATAACTTGATATCGAAATGTACCGCTTAAGACACATAATCGATAAAAGCGCTTCAAAAGCTTATTTGAGTCATGAACTAAAGAGATAGATTTAGGCATTATCTATCTATTTCAAGAAATTTTAGACTATGTTGCTTAACTAATGGGGGAATAAGCTATCGATTACTATTGATCGATATACATTTAAGTATTTGAATTTCATATACAGGAAATGTTGCTTATAGCTAAGCCTATTTTGCGGTAAGATGATGGAATTTTATATTTCCAGGCTCTAATAACTGAATTTCAATTGGAATCTATAAGATTTTTCTTGACTGGCTCAAAAATAGTTCACGAGTTACTAGAAAGTTGTGAGCTACATGAAATTGGATTGAAAATAAACTCCATATATTACGTAGAACACTATCTATTCCTATTTGAAAGCTTTGCCTCTTATGATATAAAATTCTATTTCCATTTAAAACTAGATTCTAAATCTGTTGATCTAACCTCAATCGTAAACCACTTCGTAAACAGTATAAGACTTTACTCACTATTGCGAATTACATGACTCAGATTTGAGTAAGCAATGAGCAAATATATAGAGCTATATATATGTAGCCCTTATATATACCATACTATACTATACTATACTATATATATAACAGTTCAAAATTGTGGTTCATACACAATGCACAATTGTTGCTTGACCTCTCACACTATTGCTCATTGAAGCTATTGACTCTCAACTAAATCTCTCCTAGCTGCATCTCTCCTGTATATATATATACTCTATATAATTGCATTAATTACGCACATCATCCTCCATTAGCTCATTGTCGAGTAGCTCCAGTTCGGTCTTATTGATTTCGAACTGTGTACGCCGCATTATCTCATCGACTAGCTTCGTCATAATCTCGCCATGATGAGCACTCAATTGCGTTGGCTGCTCGGCAATGCCCTTGATGATGGGCGTCCAGATGTCCAGTTTTTCGGTAAAGTCCAGAGCGCCATGCACTGTCAAAGCAGACAAAAGAGAAAGTACAAATAAGAAGCTAATCAGGAGAGACAGAGTGGGCGTGGGCGTGGGCGTGGGCATGGGCGTGTTTGATATTCACTCACATTTGGTGGTGCACCGATAGAGCTGATCGAGAAATGAGTCAAGCATTTCCGGTTCCTGCATCATTTTGCCCGCATATTTGGTGCTATACAGACGCAACAGTTCACGGAACTTATCGCTATACATTTCGCTCTGATGCTTGACGCTATTGTGCTGCTCCAGCAGACCGCTGACTCCGTTCATTAGGGTGAACGCGAAGGGCAGCGGCTTCTGCAGATAGAGCAGCTCATTCAGCACTGAGAGTGCGCCCAGCGAGATGTTCTCATTCGCCTGGCGCCACTGCGATAGATCGATTATGCTCATTAGGAAGTATTCAGAGATCAGATCGGTGCGTATCCAGGAGACCAAATGCTGCACACAGCTCAGCAGCTCCAGCACTGAGGAACTGCAAGAACCAAACAAAAGATGGCACAGGATATTATTGATGGTATTTCAAATAGGGGTATTCCTTTGAGTTGTTGGGTGTAAAATATTGTGATTGCCTTAGGGGCATTCCTTAAGCTTATTATCTATCTTCCGATTGTTGCCTTTCAAAAGCTTATTGGCTTGCCAAACACATCTTCATTTCATTAGATATCTTAGCTATTCATATCTATTGTCACAGAATGTGGCCTTCGTTATATTTTTGCGTAAAATCATAGATTTTCTATTATCTATATTATTATATTATTATTATACATTATTATTTTCTATTCATAGTCTGAACTCTTTTATATAAGGATTTCGGGTTAGCTTTGAGGGATAATCGTGGGTTATCGATAGCTTTGTGTAACTCCCTAGAAATTAGCTTACTAAATGAGAAGCAAGAGATCTACTAATATAATTATTAAAGTCAATTTTAAACCAAATATTGTATGAAATATTACTTAATACACTCAATCGATAGCTTTGGGTGAGCTAGACACCTGTTGCTTATCGATAACTTTTGAAGGAGAAATTCTTAGAAAGATTCATATAAACCTAAGCTTATTTGCGAATATTTTTGAGCTCAAATCTATGGCAAATCGTTTAAAAACCAGCGATACCTGAGTTATCAATAACGTAAAGCTCTTTATAGCTGAATTGATATAGAAGTACACCGACATTAATTGCTGCAGAAAAGTCTTCTCTTAAGGATAACAGATCGAATTGAAATGGCGGCAGGATCCTTAATTAGTTGCTAATCACATATTGAACATACCTTAGTTGATTATCATTTGGCAGCGCTGCAGTCAGACTGTAGTCCATGAATGTGCTTGGTATGGTCGTATGAATGTCTTTGCCATTGATGTAACAAACGGCGATTAACAGATATTTGGTGAGCAGGTCCAAAACATCGGGTATACACATGGAAATGCTGCACAGAGCGAGCATGGGATAGGCCACCACACAAAGAGAGAGGGGGAAACGTTCAACAGTTATTGAGTCACATGCAAAATTTGAGCACAGTATTTATAGAGCTGTGGGGCTTACCACGAGTGAAAGTATTGCTTCCATTCGCTGGTGAGGTCGCCGCGATTGCTGACCACCTCCTCGGAGGTGACGCGCAACAGATTGATGCCAAGACTGAATCGTGTCTTGGTTAGCTCCATGCAGTGTTGCATATAGTTCGGATCCTGTTCGGGGAATTCCCTTTTGCCAAGCAGCGCAATCAGTTGGGCGAGCGTATCGCGATGCCGGCGTGCGCCGTTGAGCACCATAAGCTGGGCATAGTGCTGCCAGAGGGTCTCCCTCAATAGTGTGCGATCCGCCGCCGTTAGTTGTGTCCAGCGACGCGTTATCGTGTGCTCCAGCGTCGAGGTGCTGAAGAACCAAAGGAATTGATTCTCTGTAAAACTATTGGTGGCGGTCGCAACGCGCAGGCACAGCTGCCAGGCCTCCGGCTGTGACTTGAATGCCAGCAAATTGGTCTCGATCTCGCGCTTGCGGGCATTGCTCGTCGTCGGCTGGTAGAACTCATTAAGCAGCACCTCCACCGACGTCATCGATGCGGCATGCTGCACGGATGACGCATTGCATTAGTATCGCGCCTATTATGTATTGCACATTGAGGACAGCCAATCCGTTGAATTTTCCCCATTTTATTCATTCTTTGGTCTAATTTTTTACATTGTTTCTTGCATATTTTTTCAAATGCGTTTTTTTTTTACTACTTTTTTCGCAAATACTTTTTTTTCTTTTTTGGTGGGGTACTTTCATCGGAGTGGTTGGCCTTAGCGGACGGAGACTTACCATTTTGCAGGCGATTGCTGAGTGTGCGTGCAATGTGTGAATTTAGATTTTGTGCTTGGTGCTAGCCTTGATATGTGTTTGGTGTGCATTAGCAATTGTTTGACGTAAAGTTCATGATTTTCAATTCAAATTTATGTTTGACTGTTTTATCAATTTTCTTTGTGTATATACGACTTGCACATATCGGCAGCGTTGCCAGTGCAATGAGAGCGTTGCCACATAGCCAATATGTCATGCACTTAACAGAGCTGCTCCCAGTTCAAATAACGTATGTTGGTAAGTCGCCTAACGGTGCGATAACCATACTATAAATTAATTAAAACATCAATAAATGTGTTCTGGCGAAAGAGAATGTACCACTTAACTCATACTAAGAAATCTCTGCGTTTATTCATCTGTTTATTTCAAACATATGTTGTGAGCTGCGTACCAGTTTTGCCAGCAGGGACGATTTTTAGTTGGGCTAATTTGAAATTTAACAGCTATCGAATATCACTTTCGTATCGATTAATATTTACAGTTCGAGTAGAGCATAACAGCTGGAAAGCCGAAGGCGACAGCCAGCTAACCAGAAACGGGAGAAACTGAAAGAAAACGGATGGAGCGATAGCAAACGCAGTGAATTTAATAGATAATTAGATAATAATTAAACAGTTGTCGCTGTCGAATAAATAACCGAAAAAACCAACAGCAACCATAAGAAAATGCATAGGCGTTTGGTGCATAAAACAATGTGGAGACGTATCGAAGCGTAAAAATCAAAGGCGGCGCCAGCCACACGAACAACACAACAATAAAAACGGAGAAATCATAATAAAAGGTATCCCCCTCATGGCCAAACGAAATGTAACTATTTATTAACTAAAGGTCGTGCAATTAAATATAATATATGTACGTCTTTGTGTCTGGGTGCGTGAGTATGTGCTGTTTGGGGTGCCACACACAGACTTCAACAACATACATTAATTGGGAAAACAGCCGTTAAAGGTTGCAGAGATCGCTGCGCTCCTTTGTGACAAATTCTAACTGTAATTGTTACTATTGGTGAGCTGCCTGCCTACTGTCTTCAAAAGTTTGGTCATCGTACGCCCAATATTGCTCTTACGTATGCACATTGTTCACAAGTATATGTGCATATAAATGCATACATATATATATTTGTGTGTGTGTGTAGGCAGCCCTTGCAATTTTGTTGTGCCTTCTGACTGTGTTGCTCTCCACTCGCGCTCTTTAACTATGTATATATATCATTCTGTCTCTCTCGCTCGCTTGCTCCAAGTGTGTTTAGCACAACGCCAAAATAGCCGTTGCAATTTGATTTAGCATTTGTTATTTTCGCTTTTTCCTTTATTTTGTTGCTTTTGGCGTTTCTATACTCAATAATTGCAGTCCCATCAGTCGACATGTTGGGCCTACAGTTCAAAGAGTGTGTATGTATGCGTGTATGTGTATCCTTGCTATTATCTTTATTGTGCCTACTCGGATTTCGATAATTATTCAGAGGCTAGAGATAATGTTAAATTAAAACTGACTTATAGAGCTGCAGAGTCAGACATTCGGCTTCAGGTTTCTGATATGCTGCTGCGAATTCTTTGCGAGCAATTTGATTACAGCCATAATTGTTATTAAAAGCTGTATACAGAAAGTGTCATTTCTCTTCGGTTGCTTATTTACATTATGTATGTTTGTATGCATGAGTGTGTGTGTCTGTCTATGTTTTCTTGTTTTTGTCTGCTCTCCTTCTACTACGCACTTTGCTTTTCGCATGCTTATTGCGTTGTGTTTATGATTTCTTTTCATTTGCCTTTGCTTTTGCGTTTTAAATCTTATCAGCAGCAACGGAAATGTTACACACACCAATACATGCGCAGAAACATGCACACACACTGGTGTATGTGTGCATGTACAAGTGTATGTGTGCAGGCTTTGGCGTCTGAAAGCTTTTACAAACATTTTGTTTATTTACATATTTTAATTTTATTTTTCTTCACCATTTTTTAATTGTCGTTGGCCTTAGCCCATATTGGCCAACCCACCGTTAGCCCATATTATGCCTCTACACTCCTTCCCCTCCCTGCCCGCCCCTTCTTTATTTTCGCTTGCCTCATTATGCACTTGGGTAGACTTTAATGCGCAGTCAATGACCGTGTGGCCCGAGGGCTGCTTTGTATGTGCCTGGAGAGGGGGAGTGTGAAGAGAGAAAGAGATAGAGTAAATGTGTGAGGGGAGAGCGGAGATTTCTAAAGAGAGTGGTTAGTGTATAGGAGCAAACACCTTCTTGAAAATTCACAAATTGCTGTGCGCTTAGAAGAACTTTGTTTGGTATAAAACTGTGTGCACAGGCACACATATGCATGCATGTACATACATACATGCATGCGTTTGACCCCGTTAGTTTCACACTTAAATCAATTTCCCTTTACAGTTGGGTTGCCTAGCTTCAAATGTGAAGTCCATACTTGAGCTGGACTGGAACTGTGCTTTGGAAGGGCTTTTATTTTTTTTTTTTGTATGTATGTATATGTGGGTGTCGATATCGGTGTGTGTGTGTGTGTATGTCGAGGCAGAGAATTAGTGGAAAGCCAGGGCACACACTGACTTGTGCGTCATAGCGAATAAGCACGAAACGTTTGTTGGCAAATGAAGGGCATTGAAAGCTTCGGCGTTGTCCGACCGTCTCATGCGCTTCATAACTATGAGAGTGTGTGTGTGTGTGAGTGTGTCTGTGTTGCATTTAGCGTCGTGTGTGCTTTACAGCTGCTGTCCTTGATTATAGCTTTTCTTTGCTTGGCAGAATTGTTGGGACTGGTTGCTGTTGTTGTTATTGTTGCTTCCTCTGCTTCGACTGGCTCTTTCGCCTAATATTGTTTGCACAGTTTTGTTATTGCTGTCGTTGTTGTTGTTGTTGTTGCTGGTTGGCTTTGGCTCTCGCTTTGTTAGTATGATTTTCTTTGTACATGTGCTTTGTGGGAGCCTCTCTCGTACGCGCTCTCCCTCTCTTGGCCGCTCTGTCTGCTCGCTAGCAGGTTAGCGCGTTACGTTCGCTCTCGCTCTGACGTTCGCATTAGCCTCGGCTGCTCTGTTTTATCTGCACTCTTTTTTTCTACTCTCTCTCCCTGTCTGTCTGTTGCTGTGGCTCTGTGGTGCGCGAGTTCTCTCCCTCGCAGTCGCTGCCTCTGCCGCAGCCGCTGCTGCTGCCTCTGCTTTTGCTGCTGCTTCTTATGCTGCTTTCAGATGTTCGTGCGCTGCTCGCTGGGGGCTTCCAAACTCTGTTGCCAGTTAATTTTCAGTAACTAGTTGAAGTAGACAACACAAAACAAAAAATATACATCTATCTAAATCCAAAACAAGAGCAAAATCAAATCAAGGGCCAAAGGCGCACAAAGAGAAAAAACGCAGACAATAACAAATACGACCACAAAACAACAACAAAACGGCAGCAAACAAAAGTAAAGCAATACCACAAAATATAAATAAATAAAACAAAAGACAAAGCGAAGCAAATGAAAGAGTCAAATAACAACACGAGTCTGTTATCTATTTACATGTGTGCGTGTTTTTTGTTGAAATTGTTTTCAAAAAGTTTCGTAATTATCTGAAAATGCAATACAACAAGAAAAAAAGCAGTCAGCTGCGTGTGTTTATGAGTGTGCGTGCGTATGTGTGTGTCTATCAGTTGTTGGTGTGTTGTTCACAGAATATTGAGAGAAAGCATGCACACAACAATTTAATTTTCATTTCATTTCCACATTTGCTTTCTTTGCTATTCTTCTTTGCTTTGAGTTTTGCGTGATTTTAAATGTATTAATATATAATCAAAAATATCTACATACATACATACATATGTATATCTGCATATACAAAAGTATTTGTGTGCGTATACACATACAAACGTGCGTACATATGTATATGCCAACATTATTAGACAGCGAACAATAAGCAAAGCAAAAGAAGAAAGAGAAATAAAAACAACAATAACGTGCACATATGTATGGCTGCTGTTGTTGTTGTCTTGAACGAAAATTGCAGCTGAGTGTCATTTGGTTAGTCAACACTGCGTTGTTGTTATTGTTGTTGATCTTCCAGAGGTAGAGAGAGAGAGCGAGAGCGAGAGCGAGAGCGTGGGCTTTACACTCACAGGCTCACGCGCGCTCTCCCGCGCACTCACACACGTATACAGGAACACATGCATGCACAGCACTCAGCTGAGAGCAGCAACAACAAACAAAACGCTGAAAACTAACGCAAATAACAACAGTGAACTCCTCTCCCTGCTCCGTGTGCATGTTTGTATGCATGTATTTGTGTGTCTAATAGTATTTAGGTATAAGTGTGTATATATCAACAACAAACCCGTACAGTGAAACTTGGCAAAACTCAATAGCAAAGCAAAAAGTGACCAAAAGCCATTTCCAATTGATGAGCTTCACTGTAGCCAGTGTGTACACAAACATCACACCAGCAAAAGGGAGACGGAAATAACGACACAGGGCCAGCTGGCGAGCCAGAGTAGACGAGCACGAATTGAATTAGCTCATCCAAAAGAGAGCAGCTGTTGACCAGTGAACAGTGTGTGTTGACAGTTAATCGTCCGTTGAACACATTTGTGTTTTGAGCAGTTGGGGAAAACGGAGAAACAAATTGATAAATCTCTAACCAGATGAATTCGTCTGCAATGAAATACAAAAGCCAATTACTTGCAATTGCAAATATCTGATTTGGTAAATGACGCATTAATCCCATCAAAAATAATATGCATATTCAAATTCCATCTAATAACTTCGGAATTGGTGATAAGCAAACCTTTTGTGCATCTGTTAGGTGATATAGAATATATAACTAATGGCATCGTCATAGCGAAAGCTATTCTATAAATATTACTCATACGCAGTTGGTTGACTCAACGCGCTTAAGAAAAGAAACAAAAATTAGAAATACGAAATGGACATATATGTATGAATATAT